>NC_141140.1:13513798-13761298 GCF_053477565.2 Lygodium microphyllum | reverse complement strand
CTCATGCCTTGAGCAATGTTGAAACTTCAATATATGTCCTAGCTAAATGGAGAAAGTGTGAAGTAAATTTTGCATGGAACCACTTAGATCCCAAGGGGGAGAGCAAATACACAATGGAAAGGTTATCACGACTATTGCTGCAATGTTTGGAAAAGGATACCATTGCTTTTTATTATTAATCAAATAATATCCTAAATGTTTTTGCATTAAACTAATTGTGAAATGTGATTTGGATGATTATTCCAAGTGCTTATGTTTGATGTTAAATGCATGGAAAGGGTCTGTGATGACAAGTTGCCGTGAGAATAAAGGAATGTTTTTCTTGGAAGATGATATTAGGCTCATTGCCTTG
The DNA here is from genome assembly GCF_053477565.2 of Lygodium microphyllum. NCBI lineage: Eukaryota > Viridiplantae > Streptophyta > Polypodiopsida > Schizaeales > Lygodiaceae > Lygodium > Lygodium microphyllum. The sequence goes on along the minus strand of NC_141140.1, from coordinate 13,760,946 downwards.
ATTGTGCTTGTTTCTTAACTATATTAATTAAGGAATGATATTTTGTGCGGGTGGATCATCTCCAACATCACGCTGCATTTCAACCAGAGAGGGCACTAGTCAATTCATGGGCCGAAGGTCGAGTGGTGAAAACGCCAACCACCGAAGTTGTGTCTCACTCCTAGGTCGCTTGGGATCAGTGGAGCTCTAGGCATCCCTTGCCTAGTCCAAAATAGAGTTGTAGGCTACCGTGAGCCCAAGGTCTGGGACGTTGGAATATCCTATTCTAGATAATGATGGAAATTATGGTGCCATGTGATTTGGACTAGGTACTTCTATTGGACAAAAGGGATACATAATTTCTCCTGTATGGGCAAGAGGCAAATATTAACTTAAAGATAAGTCAAGTAACTTGTTTGTTAAATTGCTCTATATTTGTGTATGTGCCATAAATTATGCAAACGAACCCTGTTTCCTAAAAGGCCTAATTAAGGAAGCTGATTTTGAATGTCAAACATAAATGTGATCCGACCTAATTAGAATACTAAAGCTATCAAGGGAAGCAGGTGGGCAAAACCCCCAATGGGTCTGTCCTGCGATAGGGTGGTCCCAGAGAACTGGAAGGCTTCTCACAAGGTGTTAATGTTGTTTGACCTTCAAATATTGTTAAGTTAGAACCCGATTCATGCCATTTTAGGGGGCCGGAATGGGACTATGCCCTATGGGTAGAGAGGTCAAGCAGTGCATCCCTCTAGTTTCCCATTCTTTTTGAACCAAATGCAACATGGGTCTAATTTGGCTTGGGTATCTCTGCGTAAAGTAGGATGTCCAGGTCATGATGCTAGAATGCTGACATGAGACCTTGGCCACTAGGAACCCAAATCTCAAGTCGATCCTAGTGGGTTCAGCCGCGAATGTTCTATTACGAGATGGACTCCGGAAACCTTAGGCGACAAACCCCAAAAAATTCCATGGGGGTGCCCGGTAGCGAGGCTTAGATTCATTTCTCGATGGACCTCTAAAACGTACTTGGCCAATCGGGCACGTTACAGTTGTTATCAGAGCCAAACTTTGTAATGTTGCATGAGTGATTAATGTAGGGCTCGTAGACATATCCTAAATAGAATAACCTAAGTGGTATGGTTTGACTATCAAGCACCTTCTATACCCACGAATGCTGACATGCAAGAGAAGAAATTCCTTCTCAAGTAAATTAAGGCACCCGAGTTTGATGGATCAGGGATAGACGTTGTAGCAGAGGTAGAGATATGGATTGAGTTGACGGATGATTATTTCTCTACTTCTAGAACTATTGCTACCAATAAAGAAATGATAGCCAAACTCAAGTTAGTTGGCCAGGCTTGATTATGGTGGAAGCAATGGTGCAAAGATCAAGGTGTTTCTGAAGCCATTGTCACTTGGGCTCATCTAAAAGATATTGTATGCAGACGATACCTTCCAGCAACCTACCAAACTTTGAGGATGAATGAATTCTTCAAGATCAAATAGTTGGGATTAACCTTGGAATCCTATTACTCAAAGTTTGTGACCCTACTAAAATACACACCACCTATGGATATTGCACAGTAAGTATCCAATTTTTGCCATGGCCTAAACACTCCTCTAAACCGCTGTCTAGAAGCAGCGAACTTGTAAGATGTGTTACTTTGAGAAAAGCCGACATCCAAGAACTTAATTTGGAAAATTGTGGCAAAGAGGATTCCTGAGAACATGGCAAGAGATGCCACACATGCGGAGAGATAGGGCACATCCGTCAGAGATGTCCCTACCGTCAATGCTTCCATTGCAATGAGCTAGGGAACATCCAAGCAGACTGCCCTCACCGGAAGACATTGAACCTCCAAGGAAATGAAGCTACATAAGTGCAGTCTATGGATATATAGAGGAATCATATGAAGATGAAGACGAAGACCGAGAGCCTACTACACCTTTTCAGGATGATTAGCGATCCTAGAAATTCTACCGACATGTAATACAACTTATATTGGAAATGAATCCTACTCTTGTACCTATGGTGGCTAACTACAATAATATGAGTTTCACTACTTGAATCATTACAAGTAATGCACCAGACGCACGGTGGGTTTTAACCCACAGGTCCTAAGCCCCATTAAGGCATGTCTTCCTCGGTTCTTCCAAGATGAGGACATTTCGAGTTCTCTAAGGGGGAGAGGATGTAACATCCCGCGGACCATAAAACCCCCTCAAAAAGAATTAAATACTTTGAAAATTTTTTTACACCCCCTGTCATCGTCGACAGGTGGCGAAAGGGGGGAAGGACGACGTCCTCGAGGGAGCTACACTCATAGTCGATGAAGATGAAGGAAGAGATGAAGTATGAATTCGACGGGGAGCTAGAGATGATGTCAGCAAAGTTAACAATAATGACGAGGGGAATCGATCAAGCTAAGGACGAGAACAAGCAGCTCACTCCCCCTTCCCACTACCTCATTCCTTCCCCCCAAAATAGCCCTCCTCTCCCCTATATAAACCCCCCTATCATGGCACAGGATAGGAAGCCTTGAAGGCCGCGACCTGTTGCTGCAGTAGTGAGAGAGGGTGATAGGGTGAGAGAGAGTGTGTGTGTTTGTGTGTGTGACAAGAAGGAGAGAGAGAGAGAGAGAGAGAGAGAGAGAGAGAGAGAGAGAAGAATAAGAAGAAGAAGGAGAAGAAGAGGGAGAGATAGAGGAGAAAATAAGAGAAGAAGAAGAAGAAGAAGAAGAAGAAGAAGAAGAAGAGAGGGGGAGAGAGCGAGAGAGGTGAGAAGATAGGGAGACAAAGAAGAAGAAGAATAAGAGTAAGAAGAGGGAGAGAGAGAGAGAGAGAGAGAGAAGAAGAAGAGGGAAAAAGAGAGAGAGAGGGACAGATATTCTTTCCCTTCCCCTCTGAAGAGGGTGGCCACACACATCTCTTTCCCCTGTGGCTGCAAACCTATACCTGTCTCACGAGATTATCCACAACTTTCAAACGGCCACACTACTCAAGCACAAGGTGCAGAGGCCTTGCGCAACTTGCAAAGACCGAGGATGGCACCCATGCAAAAAATGACGTGTGTGGATGGCAATCCCTCAACAAGCAATGAAGCCTCGGGCGAGGGCATCACTGCCAATCTGCATACAATACCAATCCTAAGCAATGTATTTCCAAATTAATAGATGCTTACTTTGATTTCCCGCATGAGGAGCATTAGACCCGTATTATGCTGCATGCGAATAGGACATTGAAAATGATAAACTACATTGCAAATATTTGAAGGATTGAATTTTCCCAAATACATGTATCAAGAGGAGTCAATTGTATTTAGACGCTATACATTCATAAACAACATTTAAGAGCATATCCTCGCAGTAGTAGGTGTGTTTTCCTCGCTTTGAAGGTATATGTTGCAACTTGCATGCCTGAAGGATTGCGTGGCAAGAAGATTAGTCTAGAAAAGAATCATTTTATCAAAGCTCTAGTCCTGTGCCCAAGCTCTCATTAATAGCTTATGCTCGATAGATTGGGAATCTTGATGTTGTGCGTAGTTAACACAAACGGCAATCATAAGGGCTAAAATTGAGATGCCTTGAGATCTATCTGATAGCTACAAGGTTATTAGTCCTATTCAGCGAATGGAATAGATACAAACAACTCTAGGGCTCAAACGCAAATGAAGAGCTCAAGGGTTAGGAAACCCTAAGTCAAAGGAAAGACCGATGCTTTTGTAATCGCTAGGAAGAAGGTTCGGTTATCAATCAAAGTAAGGGATTATTAAAACTCATGTCTTGAGCAATGTTGAAACTTCAACATATGTCCTAGCTGAATGGAGAAAGTGTGAAGTAAATTTTGCATGGAATCACTTAGATCCCAATGGGGAGAGCAAATAAAAAATGGAAAGGTTATCGTGACTATTGCTGCAATGTTTGAAAAAGGATACCATTGTTTTTTATGATTAATCAAATAATATCCTAAATGCTTTTGCATTAAACTAATTGTGGAATGTGATTTGGATGATTATTCCAAGTGCTTGTGTTTGATGGGGTAAATGCATGGCAAGGGTCTGTGATGACAAGTTGCCATGGGAATAAAGGAATGTCTTTCTTGGAAGATGATATTAGGCTCATTGCCTTGATTGTGCTTGGTTCTTAACTAGATTAATTAAGGAAGGATATTTTGTGCAGGTGGATCATCTCCAACATCACGCTGCATTTCAGCCCAAGAGGGCACTAGTCGATTCATGGGCCGAAGGTCGAGTGGTAAAATTGCCAACCACCACGGAAGTTGTGTCTCACTCCTAGGTCGCTTGGGGTCAGTGGAGCTCTAGACACCCCTTGCCTAGTCCAGAACAGAATTCTAGACTATCGTGAGCCCAAGGTCTGGGATGTTAGAATATCCTATTCTAGATAATGGATGGAAATTATGGTGCCATGTGAGTTGGATTGGGTACTTCTATCGGACAGAAGGGATACATAATTTCTCTTGTATGGGCAGGAGGCAAATATTAACTTGAAGATAAGTCAAGGAACTTGTTTAAACTTGTTTGTTAAATTGCTATGTATTCGTGTCTATGCCATAAATTATGCAAACAAATCCCATTCCCTAAAAGGCCTAATTAAGGAAGCTGATTTTGAATGTCAAACATAAATGTGATCGAACCTAATTAGAAGACTAAAGCTATCAAGGAAAGCAGGTGGGTAGAACCCCTGATGTGTCTGTCCTACGGGAGGATGGTCCGAGAGAACTGGGAGGCTTCTCACAAGGTGTTACCATTGTTTGACCTTCAGATATTGTTAAGTTAGAACCCGATTCATGCCGTTTTAGGGGACCGGAATGGGACTATACCCTATCGGTAGAGCGGTCGAGCAGTGCATCCCTATGGTTTCTCATTCTCTTTGTACCAAGTGTGGCATGGGTCTAATCGAGCTTGGGCATCTCTGCATAAAGTAGGATGTCTAGGTCATGATGCTAGAATGGTGATGTGAGACCTTGGCCACTAGGAACCTAGATCTCAGGTCGATCCTAGTGGGTTCAGCAGCCGAGAACATTCTGTTACGAGGTGGACTTGGGAAGCCCTAGGCGACAAACCCTAGAAAATTCCATGGGGGTGCCCGGTAGCTAGGCTTAGATTCATTTCTCCATGGACCGCTAAAATGTGCTTGGCCAGTCGAGCACGTTACAGTTGGTATCAAAGCCAAACCTCGTAATGTTGTGTGGCTGATTAATGTATGGCTCGTAGACATATCCTAAATAGAATAACCTAAGTGGTATGGTTTGAGTCCAAGTCTCGATGCTAGAATGGTGACGTGAGACCTTGGCCACTAGGAACCCAAATCTCAGGTCAATCCTAGTGGGTTCAGAATCCGGGAACGTACTGTTATGAGGTGGACTCAGGAATCCCTAGGCGACAAACCCCATAACATTCCATGGGGGTGCCTGGTAGCGAGGCTTAGATTTGTTTCTCAATGGACCGCTAAAACGTGCTTGGCCAGTCGGGCACGTTACAGTTGGTATCAGATCCAAACTTTGTAATGTTGCGTGACTGATTAATGTATGGCTCTTAGACATATCCTAAATAGAATAACTTAAGTGGTATGGTTTGACTCTCAAGCACCTTCTATATCCACGAATGCTGACATGCAAGAGAAGAAATTCCTTCTCAAGTAAATTAAGGCACCCGAGTTTGATGGATCAGGGATAGACGTTGCAGCAGAGGCAAAGATATGGATTGAGTTGATGGATGATTATTTCTCTACTTTGGGAACTATTGCTACCAATAAAGAAATTATAGCCAAACTCAAGTTAGTTGGCCAGGCTCGATTATGGTGGAAGCAATGGTGCAAAGATCAAGGTGTTTCTGAAGCCATTGTCACTTGGGCTCATCTAAAAGATATTGTATGCAGACGATACCTTCTAGCAACCTACCAAACTTTGAGAATGAATGAATTCTTCAAGATCAAATAGTTGGGATTAACCTTGGAATCCTATTACTCAAAGTTTGTGACCCTACTAAAATACGCACCACCTATGGATATTGCACAGTAAGTATCCAATTTTTGCCATGGCCTAAACACTCCTCTAAACCGTTGTCTAGAAGCAATCCATCCAATGGACTTACAAGATGTGTTACTTCGAGCAATGCTGACATCCAAGTACGTAATTTGGACAATTGTGACAAAGAGGATTCCCAAGAACAAGGCAAGATATGCCACACATGTGGAGATATAGGGCACATCCGTAGGAGATGTCCCTACCGTCAATGCTTCCATTGCAATGATCTAGGGCACGTCCAAGCAGACTACCCTCTCCGGAAGACATTGAACCTCCAAAGAAACAAAGCTACATAAGTGCAGTCTATGGATATATAGAGGAATGAGATGAAGATGAAGACGAAGACCGAGAGCCTACTACACCTTTTTAGGATGATTAGCGATCCTAGAAATTTTACCGACATGTAATACAACTTATATTGGAAATGAATCCTACTCTTGTACCTATGGCTAACTACAATACTATGAGTTACACTACTTGAGTCATTACAAGTAACGTATCTTAACCCACAGGTCCTACGCCCCATTAACGTTTGTCTTCCTCGGTTCTTCCGAGATGAGGACATTTTGAGTTCTATAAGGGGGAGAGGATGTAACATCCCGCAAACCATAAACCCCCCCAGAAAGAATTAAGTACTTTGAAATTTTTTTTGCATCCCCTATCATTGCCGATAGGTGACGAAAGGGGGAAAGGACAACGTCCTCGAGGGAGCTGCACTCATAGTCGACGAAGATGAAGGAAGAGATGAAGTATGAGTTCGACGGGGAGCTGGAGGTGATGTCAGCAAAGTTGACGATAATGATGAGGGGAATCAATCAAGCTAAGGACAATAACAAGCCATCTCATTGTGGGAGCCTTCTCTCAACTGCCAAGACCCACTGAATGCTTATTGTTTCAAGTGTTCCAAACCGAGCACTAATAGCTACCTCTCACATAGCCGACACATCATCCATATCTACGTGTGTAGTGAGCTTACCTCCATGCCGAGTGAGTTACCTCCTCTTCCGCGCACTTCGGTAGCTCCACGATCCAAGTGCAAGCTTCAGGCAAGCTCCATCCTCAAGCTTCATGCTCCAAGCTCCATTCCCACAAGCAAGAGAAGAGAAGAGAAGAAGAGAGGAGAAGATGGAGAGCTTCTCCTCCCAGTCCCTCACCCTCACACACTCACTCCCTCACACTCTCACACTCCCTCTCTCAAGCACAAGCTCAAGCAAGTAAGAACAAGAAGAAGAAGAAGAAGAAGAAGAAGAAGAAGAAGAAGAAGAAGAAGAGAGCCACTTTTGGCCACACACAAGAATGAGCTTCTCATTCACTTTTCAACTTTATATACAAAACCCTAAATCCCTTTTGGGCGGCCATCCCCTTATCCCCTTTTTCACATGGCCGGTCGTGGCCTAGGATCTTTTTCACATTGTCCTCCTATCTTCCTAGCTTCCTTCCTACCACCCATCTATCTTTACAAATTGCACGGGTGAGAGCCCAGTGCTCTTTAAATTAAACCATGATGTGCTTGTGCTCTTTTATAAAAGTATTGAATTGCGCTTTTCCTTTGTGCCTTTTTCCCTTATTTACGACTTTTCTGTGCTTCTTGTGTTTCTAGATTTTTCTTGGCACACCTTCGTCTTCCGTTTCACTTTGTCTTGGCCTTTTTCTTCTGCTTTAGCTTTTCCAGATTTTTCACCTTGTTTGTCTGATGGTTAACATTACCCCCTCCTAAGTGAGTGCCAGTCCCATGGCATTCACCATCGTAGGTAGCAGCCTTTGGCATGCACTGAAGGCGTGGGTGGAAGGGACATCAGTGGTTCCCGTGGAGGAGTGTTGGTGGTGGTGTGGAGGAAGGTCATTGGGGGCACGTTGATGGCCTAGGTGGCCGGTGGTAGGGTTGTTGGAGTTGGTGGTAGGGCTGTTCTTTGTTGGGGATTGCCCTGATGGCCAATAGAAGTGTTGGTTTGTTGGGGATTTTGCACATGATGATTCTTTCTGGGCTTGCAGGATGATAAAGGATAAGAATTCAGAGTTGGATGTCAATGAAGAGAGAATGACACTTTTTTTGGAGTCTTCAATACCTGCAAGTGAAAACCTCTCATAGGTGTCGCTCTCCCTAGGGGTAGTGCTAGTCTTCTCTATCATGCACAAGATACAATTCAATTAGTTTGGAAGATAGGTCAAACTCTAAGAAAGCTAAGAGTATTGTCCTGTACTTGAGGACCCAAACTATGTATATATTTCAGTGTAGATATTATGTGAGTGCTCGTACCTACTTAGATATTATATAGTTAGAAGACTGCAGGTTGGTTTCTCACAATATGCAGATGAAGCAAAGTTGTCCATGTTGAGAAGAAGTACATGGAAAGGTGTATGAGACATGCTTTGCAGTGTGACTGCATGACGTAGCATCATTGAACATGGGGACACTGCACTTTCGGTAGCTGGGAGCTATTGGACTTACTTGATGAGGACAGTGTACTTTTCATGGCCATTCGTGCGGTGCTTACCACAATTGATTGCAATGGTATTAAGGCAAAGTGCAAGAGGGAATCATGCGAATGGATCAGGGTGACAGGTCTAACCATAGGCGAGACAAGCTCCCTAGGTATGTCATGCCCTTGATGTGCCCTGAACAATTGTGGGTGATGTTAAAGGGCTAGGGAACTAGGGACGAAGTCAGCCAACCAAGATCACTGGATGTACCTAATTTGAGGACCCCTAGGTGTTGTGCTGTGATCGTGAGTGCTTCGTATCCTTTTGTTCTTTTCTTTTCTTTTTTCCTTTTCCGTTTTCTTTTTCGTTTCTTTTTCTTGTGCTTTTTTTTCTTTCTTTCTTTCTTTCTCTTCTCTTTTCTCCCTTTTTTTTGGGACTTTCTTGAGTACAACCATTGCAATATGTTGAGGCTATCAGCCTTTCAATGGGTTGGGAAATGTCAAGCTTCAAAGGCTCAGGAAATGGATATTACAGTGATGATTGTATCCTAGCCTCATTGTTAGAGAAGCAATTGTTGAGATGGGGAGATACACTTGAGATATTGCAACCCTCTTTGGAATGTGCGATATTGGTACAACTGGGGTAACAGCTGCCGTGAGTGCCCAACATAGAGTGTAACCCAGAAAGAGGAAGTGGTTAAGATCATGCTTTGGGCCATGTGACGTGGGCACTCGCAAGGGTGATTTTTGCTTTCAGAAGTGTGATTTTGTTGCGGCTCTTTGTGAGGTTGGTGGTCGTGCGGTGACTTGGGCATTGAACACATTCGCACGAAGACCTGCGTCGTCCTGCATCCACTTGTCACTTCATGAGAGTATATGTAAGTTGCATGCCTCAAGTACAACGAATAAATGCAATCATGTCAAGATATTACTTCATCAAAATCCTATGATACTAATTGTGATGCATATTCTAGTGCTTGTTAAAGACGTGGCATATATTAGCAATAGGTAAGGAAAGTGCATACATGTGGGGAGCTTGCCCCTTTAACCATTTCAAGACAAAAAGTTATGGCATGATGACCTTTGTTAAGCTACTTATATATCATAGGGGCTACTCTATTTGCACGAGGCGGGGTGAGTCCGGGTGGTCAGGCGACGAAGGCTGTGCCGATGAGGGGCTCCTGTGAGGCTGGGCAGGGAAGATGTCGGCTAGGACCTGAATGGTGTAGTCCCTGGCTGCAACTGTTTCCAGAATGCTTTTAAACAATGCATCAAATTCCTGCCTGTCGCGAGCTGCCCTCTCCTCTTTCGAGCACTTGGTGCCCGAGCATCTAGTGGGAGCCTGCACGGCTGGTGTTGCCACAACCCATGTGCTCCCTTGAGCCATCGTCCTCTTAGCTTGGGGGGGTTTCGGCCTGCATCCTGGGCAATGTCATTCAAGGCCTCTTTTCGGCGCGTACCTCTTTAGAGTAGGCACGTAGCATTCTGGTGGGGGTGTTAGTGCCTTATGCTCTTTCCGACGGCAAAGAGCTTCCTTACATGCCATCTACACTATATGGTCCATGGCTGCTACCATAGGGGGACCTGCAAAATGCAAACCAAGGATTAGGATCTAAGGCAGGATAAAACTATTCGCATGGAAGGGATTATGCAGTGGGTTATCAAGCGCATATGACGAGGAGGGGAGAGGTGAGGCATGTAGTGTTTGTTGTACCGAGATGGCCCACATGATGATGTTCCAGCCATTAGCAGATATTGGCTTATGCTAAGTTGCGTAGACTGGTTGTCATGGAGTGGGGCAGGGCTCATCCTCGGAAGGATAGACTGGAAAGGGAGAAAGGTGTATAGAAAGGGACAATTGTTGAGATATCGAGCTCCACTCGTGATATGCTAGGGTGACCATTGTGCATTTATGTCACCACTTGTCAGTTGCAGATGCAGTTGGTACTCCGCCCATGAATAATAGCTAGATGACAGCTATCCTTATCTACTCTAGTTCATGGCTCAGTTAGTATGCCACCTTAGTTATTTGAGTTTGGTTTGAGACCCATATATAGGGTTCTTCTATTTCTTTGTATGAGAGTTCTTTCTTGCTTACACAACTAAGAAGAGGAAAACTGTTTTCAGCCTCCACCTCTGTGTGTATTCCCCCATTGTGCAAGCAAGAAAGCTACAAGTGAGACTTCTTCCTTCTCTCCCACAATCTTGACATGGTATCAGAGCCTTGTTCATGGTAAGGAGCTCAAGAAAGCAAACCAAGTTTGTCGTGTTCTGGTAAGAGGAGCAGTGTTGCTTTCATTCTTCTGTTTTGGGAGCAAGTCTCTGCAGGTAGCACAGCCAGAAAGGGCAAGAGTGCATTCTCTCAGGTTGAGACGCCTTTCACGGTGAAGCAAGAGGGCAGTATATATTGCGGGACAGGGCTTTAGCCCTGGGTGACCCTATTTTTTTTATTTGAGGCCATTTCGGGGCCTGTTTTGGAGGCCGAAGTTTTCTGCACGCACTCAGGAAAAGGCCCAGTTTTATGCTGTGCGACCACTGTTCTATAGGTCGGTGAAAAGTTACCACAGAAATTGCATCGTATGCTTGCGTGCAGAGACATTGGGAGTTACAAAATCATCCTTGGTTCCTGTTTATGCAAAATCATCACTAGGAAGTGACTGTGTGGTCAAATGCCAATTTCGCCAGTTTTGCAGATTTGCCCTTGTGAGGGTGAAGCTGTGTTTTTTGCACTGACAGAATTTTTTGCAGTGTTCTGTAATGGCATCTGATTCTCTTTCATAGATTGTAACTGAAAAGCTTGACAAGAACAACTTCCAAGCATGGAAGTTTAGAATGACGAATTTCCTTATGCGAAAAGGATATTGGGAATTTGTTGCAGGAAATGAAGAAGAACCAGTTCTTCCTGATGTTCCCAATCAATAGCAAATGTAAGCATTTAAAGCATGGCATGAGAGAGCCAGGAAAGTTATGTACTAGTTGTCTATCAGTATTTCAGACTCTATGATTGTGCATATTCAGGATGCAAGTACGCCAAACGAGTCATGGGATACTTTGTCAAAAATGTATAGCACAAATACGCAAGCCAAGAAAATGCAGCTCAAGCAAGAGTTGCATAATGTGCAAAGAAAAAGTATGAGCATCAATGACTACCACGTGAAGGTGAAGAAGATTGCAGATGCACTTGCTTCCATTGGGTCGCCAGTGGAAGATGATGATTTAGTTTCTGTGACCTTGAATGGTCTAGGAAAGGATTATGCGCAGCTTTGGACATCCATTTCCGTCCGTGAAAGATTTCCTGATTTTGAGGAGTTGATTGCTCTTCTAATTTCTGAGAGCAAAGAAATGGTGGTGCATCTTCTTCAGGAGGAACTTCAAAAGAAATTTTCTTCTACTCAAATGCTCGAAGAGGTAGAGGCAGAGGTAGAGGAGGCCGATCTGGAGGCCGTGGTAGAAATTAGAATATGCAGCAAACTCAAGAAAACCAGTCCTATGGAGGAGGACGTGGTAACTCTAGAGGCAGGGGGAGCCAAAGAGGTCGTGGTGGATGGCAAAGAGGCCAAAATGCAAACAGCAATGTTGAATGCTACTACTATGGTAAAATGGGTCATATGGCTAAGGATTGCTATAAAAAGGAGAATGACATCATGAATGGAAATTAACAACAAGGGAATTATGCATCTTCTAGTAGACAGGGTGATGAAAGAAATGAGCATTTGTTTATGGTGCAGCACATGAACAATTCTGTGACAAGTGCAGAAGAAAGCAACGATGTATGGTATGTTGACTCAGGTGCATCAAACCACATGACAGGTCATGCAGAATGGATGGAGGATGCAAGAAAAATGAAAAAACCAGGATTTGTGGAGACTGGTGATGATACTGCACATCCTGTTGTGCAGATTGGAAAAATTCATTTGTCTATGCAGGATGGGAAAAAGAAATACCTATCCGATGTATTTCATGTCCCAAATATCACCAAGAATCTGGTTTCTGTTGGTCAGATGGTTGAGCAGGGCTTGCAGGTCAGATTTAATCCTCATGGATACTTTGTTGAGGATATGAAAAATAAAGGTCGCTTGATAGCAAAAGGAAAGAAGAAGGGCAGAATGTTTACGTTGGATGCAGACATGTTTAAATTGAGTGCAGCAATGTTTGCACATGGGACCAGTGTAGTTGTAGATATTGATATCTGGTATAAACGCATTGGTCATGTTAATGTACAGCGACTTAAATCAATGCAGGCCCAAAATATTATTACAGAATTGCCTAAATTCAAGGTTGCAGAAATGTATAAGATATGTGAAGCTTGTCAATTTGGAAAACAGGCAAGGAAACCATTTCCTAGACATGTTCAAGAGAGTAAGAAGCCATTGGAATTAATCCACTCTGATGTGTGGACTACTAAAGCTGCATCTCTTGGAGGCTGTCATTATTTTGTCACTTTTATTGATGACTATAGCAGAAAAGTTTATGAAAAAGAAAAGTGAAGTTTTTGGGCATTTCAAAAACTCTTAAAGCTATGGTTGAAAAAGAAACAGGTTTGCAAATAAAATGCCTAAGGTCAGATGGAGGGGGAGAGTACCTCTCAAATGAGTTTGCAAGGTTCCTGCAGGAGCATGGCATAAAGCAGCAATATTCATGCAGTCATACCCCACAACAAAATGGAATTGCAGAAAGGAAAAATAGGCATATTGGAGAGGTATCTCGTGCCATGCTCAATGAAAAAAACTTACCAAATTTTTACTGGGCTGAAGCAGTTGCTACAGCAGTCTACATAATGAATAGGACTCCCACTGCATCAATACATGGGATAACTCCAGAGGAGAGGTATACTGGTAGGAAACCAAATATTTCTCATTTGAAGATTTTTGGTTGCATTGCCTATGTTCATGTGCCAGATGAGTTGAGATCCAAGTTGGATCCAAAAGCTGAGAAGTGCATCTTTATTGGTTACTCTCTACCGCAAAAAGGATATAGATACTATAATCCTTCTAGTCGTAAGTTTACAGTGAGCAGAGATGTTATTTTTTATGAGATGAGTAGCTGGTATAAACTAGTAAATGTGATTGATGATGTAGATGCACAAAATGGTAATGCTGTACAGAATTCACAGCAGCAGTCACAAAATATTAGTGGACCTAGAACGTTTTCTAGCAGTGGTTCACATTCTTTGCCATGGACAGGCAGATTGAGATCAGGAGAATCTTCTCAAAGCAATGCAGATAGTGGTATGCATGTATCACGAAAAGGAAAAGAGAAGGTAGATCAGCCCATGTTTGCTGTGAATGCAGGTCACTCTTATGTGGATGGTGAATCCAGTGGCTCAGAACAGAGCATTGATGATGAGTTGGGTATTCCTTCTATTGTTACACCTGGAGTAAGGAAGACCAGGGATGTTTTGAGAGCACCTGGGAGTGAACCTACTTTGCGCAGGTCTACCAGAGCTAGGTATCCTGTGGATAGGCTGAAATATGATGGATTTACAGCCATTCACTATGCCTATATCGTCAAAGTGATACAGGAACCAGAACCCACTTCTTTTGAGCAAGCCATGGGAAAAGAAAAATGGGAGAAAGCCATGGATGAAGAAATGGATGCCTTGGAAGCAAATGCTACATGGGAATCGGTACCTTTGCCTAAAGGTAAGAATGTAATTGGCTGTAAGTGGGTTTATAAGGTGAAGCACAATGCAGATGGTTCTGTGAACATATATAAGGCAAGATTAGTAGTCAAGGGGTATGCACAAACATATGGCACTGACTATGAAGAAACATTCAGTCCGGTTGCAAGGATGGCAACCGTAAGAGCAGTCATTGCTATGGCTGCATCAAAGGGATGGTCTTTACATCAGATGGATGTAAAGAATGCCTTCTTGCATGGTGATTTGCAAGAAGAGGTCTATATGGAGCAGCCACCAGGTTATGTGCATGCTTCTCATCCTGAGTTTGTTTGCAGGTTGAAGAAAGCCTTATATGGCTTGAAGCAAGCACCTAGAGCATGGTCTGACAAGATAGGACAGTATCTTGTCACTATTGGCTTTTAGATTTCCAAGGCAAATTTCTCACTTTATGTGAGAAAAATAGAGAAATGTATTATGCCGCTTGTCATTTATGTTGATGATTTGATTATCACAGGTGACAGTGATGAAGATATCCTTCATGTGAAAATGCTATGGAAGCAAAAGTTTGAGATGAAGGATTTGGGAGAGCTGCGTTATTTCTTGGGCATTGAGGTGATTAGATCACCAAGTTGGATATGGCTCTTGCAGAGGCAGTATGGATTGGACATGCTGTCCAAATATGGGATGACAGGCTGTAAGCCTATTTCAGTTTCTTTGGAGCAGAATGTGAAGCTGAGCACAGATGCAGGTGAGCTTCTAGAAGACCCTACTATGTACAGACGCATAGTAGGAAGCTTGATTTATACGACTATTACCATGCCAGATTTGAGCTATGATGTTGGATTGGTAAGTCAGTTTATGCAGGCTCCAAGGAAACCGCATTTGGATGCGGCTAGACACATACTCAGGTATGTGAAGTCCACATTGCAGTATGGACTACTTTATGAGACTAGGGTTTAGATACAGTTGCATGGATACACTGATGCTGATTGGGCTGGTAGTATTTCTGATAGACGATCTACCAGTGGATATGTGTTCTCTTTTGGGAGTGCTGCAGTCACTTGGAGCAGTAAGAAACAGCCTACAGTTGCCTTGTCGAGCACAGAGGCTGAGTACAATGGCGTAGCAATGGCTGCATGTGAGGTAGCTTGGTTGCATAAGCTACTTTATGATATGCATCAGCCTACAGATGGGCCAGTTGTCATTTATTGTGACAACATGAGTAGTATACACTTGGAAAATAACCCAGTCTATCATGCTAGAACAAAGCACATTGAGGTGCATTATCACTATGTACGGGAGAGGGTTTTACTAGGTCTTATTGATCTAGTTTATGTCAGCACAGAGGATCAAGTAGTTGACATATTCACAAAGGCATTGGGCGCAGAGAAGCTGCGCAAGTTCAGAGACTTGCTTGGTGTGCAGGAATTGGGATTGAGCTCGAGAGGGAGTGTTGAGATATCGAGCTCCACTCGTGATATGCTAGGGTGACCGTTGTGCATTTATGTCACCGACTTGTCAGTTGCAGATGCAGTTGGTACACCGCCCATGAATAATAGCTAGATGACAACTATCCTTATCTACTCTAGTTCATGGCTCAGTTAGTATGCCACCTTAGTTACTTGAGTTTGGTTTGAGACCCATATATAGGATTCTTCTATTTCTATGTACTTGAGTTCTTTTTGGCTTACACAACTAAGAAGAGGAAAACTATTTTGAGCCTCCCTTGTGTGTATTCCCCCATTGTGCAAGCAAGAAAGCTACAAGTGAGACTCCTTCCTTCTCTCCCACAATCTTGACAACGGTACCCTGTCTACACCATCAGAAATGTTGGTCAGGGCTTCCTATGGTGGTAATGAGAGTTGCATGCCCTCCACTGGAGGTGAGAATGGTCACACAACTTCTAATTGTGTGGTGAGAGGAGGACCTAAGGAACTTAGCCTGTCAAACCCAACTCTTCTCCCTGTGCTTGACTATCATTGCTTGGGTGTGTTGATATTGTCTATACAGGGTCACAAAATTCATTGTTTATTTATATACATATTTACGAATCCATATCACTTCACAAGGATAAAAGTCAATTGTAGAACTCCGAATTGTATTGGAGTGTGGCACACGCATCTAGTACTTGTGGCAGCTTACTCAATAACGATAGATATTTTGCAACATCGAGTAGCATGGAACCTTGTCTGAGTCTACTGGCAACATGTAACTCCTCCGTAGTGAGAACCTTATCAAACAGAGAGTTCTCTCGGCTAGTACCCCGAATGGCAGTTAGCACTCAAAAGGAAGTTGGTGCCACATAGGTTGGGTCTCTTTGAGACTGCCATTTGGCCAATCGCTCCTCTGAGACTATCATAATCCGGGCTCCTAGTTCAACCATTGCAATGCAATTTTCAAACCAATGTTTTTCAAATTGACTTCAACTTTCTGATTGTCGCTTTAGTTGCTCTATCTCTAAGAGATTTGGTTGGTAGAGCACATCATCGAATGTTACAGTTAAGCGTAGTTCGTCGGCTTCCTCGTCAGAGGTGAGTCACATGCATTCATACAAGAGCCTGTCATAGCGCTCGTCAAGATGTTCTTGCTCTTCCCAAGATAGGGGAAATGGCAAGTATTCTTCAAGCTACTCTTTAGGGAATGCGCCCATGTCTGCCAGGACATAGACTCCTGCAAACACTTTGAGCTTAGCATCCAACTCAGTTAAGCATTCTGCGACACTTCTATGTTCAACGAGGGCTTGCTCTATTGCTATCTCATGCAAGGTTCTAGGAGTTTGCCTAGGCTTTAGCATAGCTAGGGGTTCAAGCCTAGATGAGCAAGATTGGTCAACACTAGGATTGCTTATGCTCTTGGGGTTTCCATGTTTCTCCTGAGGCTTTGTTATTGCGTCATGGTTCTCCTTGGATGTGACTGGTATAAATTTGTCACCCTGTTGTGACAATGTTGTATCCACTCTTGATTGGTCAATGCGAGTTCTGTTGTCGCTGGATTGAGTGTTGCAAGAAACCATTGATGGTAATGGTTGCTTTGATTTTTCAGAGCACACGGATGTGTTTGAGGTTTCACCGCTATTAGGAGAGACACTAATGGGTTCATTGGTGGATGGACTCGATGCTTTATTCCTCAGCTCTCTAGTGCTCTTGGTCTCTATGTTCTTGGGGTCCACAACCATTTGTAACTGCTGTTGTTTTTGTTGTTTCCTCCTCTTTTTCTTGGTCAGTGAAGGTGCATCTCTCAACGATTTAGGACCATGGACTAGATCAACCGTTGATGTGCTTGGTTGGGCCTCAGCATTCTCTTTCTCTAGTTGTCCTTATGGGACATAGTCGTGGCCTGCTAAATAGCCTCGCTAGGTTGTGAGGGTACAACTGCTTCCCTTTTTGGAGAGTCTAGCTCTCCAGCCAATTCCCTTCTATTTAACTCCTCCACCCTAGGCTTTAGGCACTTTGGAAGTGCTGGAGTTGTCAAGGAAGTTGGTTGCGACACCTCCTCCACAAGTAAACTACTAAGGACACGTTCCACAAGGGGCATCGTCACGGCCAAGGGCTGTGACTGCTGTGATCCTTGATTGGAAATAGTAGCAGCTAGTTCAGTGGACTTTCTACTATTGGTGGATTGCGGTGTCAAGTCCTTAGGTCGATTTGAAGTGGTCGTGTCTTTTGTTGCCCTTAGATCATTCACTTGTGCAGATTGAGCATCAGTTGAGCTAGCCACGGTGGATTGCACAGGCATATCCTTAGGTTGAGAGCTAAGGGTGGTGTCATGTCCTGCCTCTTGGGCATTTGGAAGCTCAGATGTAGGTAGAGATTGGGATTGAGTAGCCGCACTTGACGACTGTTGTGCTTCTTGTGTCCGTTTAGGGAAAGGGGATGTAAGAGACTTGGGACTCTTAAGTGGCTCCGACACACTGGCTGGAAGATTTGCTTGTGGCTGTTAGATAATTTTACCATTTGCTTTATTGAGTATTTAATCTTGTCATGAGCAACGTTGTGCCTATGATGCCTACTATCCTCTTGGGGAATCAAAGGCTCCTTGGGCACTAGTGGCTTTTTCATATCCTCAACGATTACATCTGATATCTACTTGTCAAGCACGCTAGGCTGAGGATCTACCCTCCGATTGGTCCCGTTTGGTTTCTAGATTTTGACCGTGAGGGGCTCAGTCACTCCACTAGTGTTGACTCGAGACTTGGTTTTTCGTTTAGATCTCCTCCTACGCTTCTTTGCTCTTGATATGATCTGGCCTTCAGTCGACAAAGGAGGGTTAGTAGGGGATTTTGGCACCCAAATCCATCGGTTACCTACGTAATACCCTTAAGCATATAGCAATGCTTTGGATATCCATCGTGGCGTTGTGTTGGCCCTCCATCGATGCCTTCGTCTATAAGGCTTGGGCTTCTTTTGGGGTCTTCTACGATATTTTTAAGTCCAAAGCCCATCATTGGCATTGTCTCTTGACCTTCTTGTTTCAAGCATGGCCTCACTCACTGGTTCTCGTTGTTCATCCTGTGCTTGCATCAACTCTTCCAACAAGTCCTTGCTCTTGTTAGTAGGCTTGACTGTTATGTCAACACCTTCCTTGCCTTTCCCTCGAGGTTTGATGAGGTCACCCTTGCTAAAGGTTATGACTATCCTCGCACCCGGCAGGGTCAAGTGTATCCTCTGTGCTACATAGTCGGCCTCACTCTTGGTCGCCCTTTTGAAGGGTCTTCCTAGGAGGGTTTCCTTCCCGCAATTAGCACTATTTTGAGGAACATGAAATAGGATAGGCGTGCTTGTGGGTGTCCCCCGTAAGGCCTAATAGTTGCATTAGTCAGTGTGAGCTCTGATTGGCCTAGTAGGGTCCATGCTTCATAGGTCAAGTTATTAAAATCTGCTCCTTCATCAATCAGAGCATCGATAATGTGCTCTCTTTTCGCGATGAGTTTGACCTTGAGATAAGCAGGTGGTACTATGTCTTCATCTTTTGGGTCTTGGCTCATAAATTTAAGCCTTTTGAAAAATGCCCTTGAGTCCCCAACTGCACGACCAGATGTGGATTCTCAGTTGATGTCTTGGATCATCTATGAAGTGCTATTCAAGGAGAATCTATCGTTAGGACTGTCATATCTAGTCATTCTCGTCGTTGTAGCTTGGTGTTGTTGCTTTCCATTTTGACTAGATGCAGTCCGAATGCAACACGTACGTGTTTTTGTGGTGTGGCCTTTTTTCCCTTGTTGGCTAGGTTGGCCCATTGAGGTTCTAGGGTCTCTACTTGTCTTTGTTCGGGAATGGGCTTTTGGTTGCTCTCTTGCAAGTGAGAATCCATGCTCGTGTAGATCCATTACTACACTAGGGTCTAATTTGGAGGACCTATCACAACGCGCGTCTTTCTCTCCAACCTACTTGGGGGAGGTGCAGAGGGGGTAGAGCCCCCTTTGCGGGGGTCCGGGGGAGAGTCCCCCCGGCCCGTAGGGCTGTTACGGTAAATGCCATGCGCAATTTGAAGGACTGTTTATAGCCCAGTTTTGAACTACTTGCTCTAGATTTCAACCCAATAATAGATCTATGATGTGGTTTTGGCTCTATATGGTCTCTTGGTTAATTTTAGGGTCTAAAGGTTAAAATTTGAAAAATTTCAAATTTGGCCCAACAGGTCCGAATTGCAAGGGCGGAATGCTCGATTCGGCCGTCCGAGGGCCGAGTAGAAAGGGCCGAATGTAACTGGTCCAAATGTCAAATTTGGCCAGTCTGAGTGTCCGAGGGCCGACTGGCCAAGTGGGCCGAATCGACCGGGCTGAGGGCCGAGTGGTTTGTTCAAATGGGTTTGGGCCGAATGGTCGAGGGTCGAGTCAGGTGGACTGAATGCCAAGTTGGTTCGAATGGTTGGTTCGGACAAGCCGAGCAGTGGGTGTCCGAGTCGAGTGGGCCGAGTCAGCAGGGCCGAGGGCCGAATTTCAAAGTTGGTCTGAATGCTTCACTCAGATGGGCTGAGTGAAAGGCATTCGAGTGTAGAGGGCCGAATGGCCAAATAGTCCAAGGGCCGATTGGCCAAGCGGTCTGAGGGCCAATTCTGGGACTTGGCCCAAAATTGCCGTCACTCGAACGGGCCGAACGCAGTGCGATTTTGGCTGGTGCAACCTCAAATCATACGATTCAGGTCACGGCCTATCGCACACACCTCCAAATCAAAGCTATGGATGGAAGGGAAGAGTTGTATATACCTAGAATATCCAATAAACTCTAAAATGTAAATTGGTAACTGAATCAAACCCTCATGCCCTGTTATGACAACAGAAACCTTGATGCTTCTTTTTTTTCTTTTTCTTTGCTTTTTCCTACCCTAATGCATCCAAATCACAAAGAGAATACCTACTCTATTCCAACATACTTTTCCAAATCCAAAACACCAAAAACCTACTTGCTAAGGAGATCAAATACCTCTTCAAACTCCCTCGCTTCCTACCTATCTACCTCAAACACCGATTCAAAGAAAACCCTACTTCAATGCTCGATTCGAAGCGTGCAAGTGCTCAAGGCTTGAATCTATGGTCCCGGCAACGAAACCAAAATGTGGAAGCCTTCTCTCAACTGCCAAGACCCACAGACCGCTTCTTGTTTCAAGCGTTCCAAGCGGAGCACTAATGGCTACCTCTCACATAGCTGACGTGCCATCCATATCTATGGGTGTAGTGAGCTTACCTCTATGCCGATCGAGTTACCTCCTCTCCCACACACTTTGGTAGCTCCACGATCCAAGTGCAAGCTTCAAGCAAGCTCCATCCTCAAGCTCCACGCTCCAAGCTCCATTGCCGCAAGCAAGACAAGAGAAGAGAAGAGAAGAGAAGAAGAGAGGAGAAGATGGAGAGCTTCTCCTCCCCAATCCCTCACCCTAACACACTCACTCCCTCACACTCTCACACTCCCTCTCTCAAGCACAAGATCAAGCAAGCAAGAACAAGAAGAAGAAGAAGAAGAAGAGGATAGCCACTTTTGGCCACACACAAGAATGAGCTTCTCATTCACTTTTTAACTTTATATACAAAACCCTAAATCCCTTTTAGGCGGTCATCCCCTTTTTTACATGGCCGGCCGTGGCCTAGGCCCTTTTTCCCATTGTCCTCCTATCTTCCTAGCTTCCTTCCTACTGCCCATCTACCTTTACAAATTGCATGGGTGAGAGCCCGGCGCTCTTTAAATTAAACCATGATGCGATTGCGCTCTTTTATAAAAGTATTGACTTGCGCTTTCCCTTGTGCACCTTTTTCCATTACTTAGGACTTTTATGTGCTTCTTGTGTTTCTAGATTTTTCTTGACGCGCCTTCGTCTTTCGTTTCACTTTGCCTTGGTCTTTGTCTTCTACTTTAGCTTTTCTAGATTTTCCACCTTGTTCGTCTGACGATTAACAATCACTCCTCCCTCCCACTACCTCATTCCTTCCCCCCCCCCCCCAAAAATAGCCCTCCTCTCCCCTATATAAACCTCCCTATCATGAAAGAGGATACAAAGCCTTGAAGGCTGTGACTTGCTGCTGCAGTAGTAACAGAGGGTGATAGGGTGAGAGTGTGTGTGTGTGTGTGTTTGTGCATGTGAGAAGGAGAAGAGAGAGAGAGAGAGAGAAAGAGAGAGAGAGAGAGATAGAGAGAGAGAGAGAAGAATAAGAAGAAGAAGGAGAAGAAGAGGGAGAGAGAGAGAGAGGAGAAAAGAAGAGAAGAAGGAGAAGAAGAAGAAGAGAGAGAGAGAGAGAGAATGTGTGTGTGTGTGTGTGTGTGAAGAAGAGAAGAAGAAGAGAAGAGAAAGAAGAAGAGGGAGAGGGAGAGGGAGAGAGAGAAGAGAGAGAGAGAGAGAAGAGAGAGAGGAGAGAGGGAGAGAGGTGAGAAGATAGGGAGACAAAGAAGAAGAAGAAGAAGAATAAGAAGAGGGAAAGAGAGAGAGAGAAGAAGAAGAGAGAAAAAGAGAGGGAGAGATATTCTTTCATTTCCCCTCCGAAGAGGGTGGCCACACACATCTCTTTCCCCTATGGCTGCAAACCTATAGCTGTCTCGCAAGATTATCCACCACTTGCAAATGGCCCCACTACTCGAGCACAAGGTGTAGAAAGCCTTGCACAACTCGCAAAGATTGAGGATGGCATCCATGCAAAAAATGACGTGTGTGGATGGAAATCCCTCAACAAGAAATGAAGCCTCGGGCGAGGGCATCACTGCCAATCCGCATGCAGTACCGATCCTAAGCAATGTATTTTCAAATTAATAGATCCTTACTCTGATTTCTCGCATGAGGAGCATTAGACCCGTATTATGTCGCATGAGAATAGGACATTGAAAATGATAAACTACATTGCAAGTATTTGAAGGATTTAATTTTCCCAAATACATGTATCAAGAGGAGTTAACTGTATTTAGACGCTATGCATTCATAAACAAGATTTAAGGCCTCAAGCATGTCCTATACCAATAAATAAATGATAGCCAAACTCAAGTTAGTTGGCCAGGCTCGATTATGGTGGAAGCAATGGTGCAAAGATCAGGGTGTTTCTGAAGCCATTGTCACTTGGGCTCATCTAAAAGATATTGTATGCAGACGATACCTTCCAGCAACCTACCAAACTTTGAGAATGAATGAATTCTTCAAGATCAAATAGTTGGGATTAACCTTGGAATCCTATTACTCAACGTTTGTGACCCTACTAAAATACACACCACCTATGGATATTGCACAGTAAGTATCCAAGTTTTGCCATGGCCTAAACACTCCTCTAAACCGCTGTCTAGAAGCAATGCGTCCAATGAACTTGCAAGATGTGTTACTTCGAGCAAAGCCGACGTCCAAGAACTTAATTTGGACAATTTTGACAAAGAGGATTCCCGAGAACATGGCAAGAGATGCCACACGTGCGGAGAGATAGGGCACATCCGTAGGAGATGTCCCTACCGTCAATGCTTCCATTGCAATGAGCTAGGGCACGTCCAAGCAGACTGCCCTCACCGGACGACATTGAGCCTCCAGGGAAATGAAGCTACATAAGTGCAGTCTATGGATATATAGAGGAATCGTATGAAGATGAAGACGAAGACTGAGAGCCTACTACACCTTTTCAGGATAATTAGCGATCCTAGAAATTCTACCGACATGTAATACAACTTATATTGGAAATGAATCCTACTCTTGTAACTATGGCTAACTACAATAATATGTGTTTCACTACTTGAATCATTACAATTAATGCACCAGACGCATGGTGGGTCTTAACCCACAGGTCCTAAGCCCCATTAAAGGTTGTCTTCCTCGATTCTTCCAAGATGAGGACATTTCGAGTTCTCTAAGGGGGAGAGAATGTAACATCTCGCGGACCATAAAACCCCCTCAAAAAGAATTAAATACTTTGAAATTTTTTTTACACCCCCTGTCATGGTCGACAGGTGGCGAAAGGGGGAAAGGACGATGTCCTCGAGGGAGCTACACTCATAGTCGATGAAGATGAAGGAAGAGATGAACTATGAGTTCGACGGGGAGCTAGAGGCGATGTCAGCAAAGTTGACAATAATGACGAGGGGAATCGATCAAGCTAAGGATGAGAACAAGCCACCTCACTCCCCCTTCCCACTACCTCATTCCTTCCCCCCCAAAATAGCCCTCCTCTCCCCTATATAAACCCCCCTATCATGGCAGAGGATAGGAAGCCTTGAAGGCCGCGACCTCTGCTCTGCAGTAGTGAGAGAGGGTGATAGGGTGAGAGAGAATGGATGTGTTTGTGTGTGAGAGAAGAAGAAGAGGGGGGGAGAGAGAGACAGAGACAGAGACAGAGAGAGAGAGAGAGAGAGAGAGAGAGAGAGAGAGAGAGAGAGAGAGAGAGAGAGAGAGAGAGAAGAATAAGAAGAAGAAGGAGAAGAAGAGGGAGAGATAGATGAGAAAAGAAGAAGAAGAAGAAGAAGAAGAAGAAGAAGAAGAAGAAGAAGAAGAAGAAGAAGAAGAAGAAGAAGAAGAAGAAGAGAGTGTGTGTGTGTGTGTGTAAAGAAGAGAAGAAGAAGAAGGAGAAGAAGAAGGAGAGAGAGAAAGGGAGAAGAACAGAGAGGGAGAGAGAGAGGAGAAGAAGAAGAGAAGAGGAAGAAGAAGAGGGAGAGGGAGAGAGAGAAGAGAGAGAGGGGGGAGAGAGGGAGAGAGGGAGAGAGGTGAGAAGATAGGGAGACAAAGAAGAAGAAGAAGAAGAAGAAGAAGAAGAAGAAGAAGAAGAGGGGGAGAGAGAGAGAAGAAGAAGAAGAGGGAAAAAGAGAGAACGAGAGAGAGAGGGACAGATATTCTTTCCCTTCACCTCCGAAGAGGGTGGCCACACACATCTCTTTCCCCTGTGGCTGCAATGCTATACTTGTCTCGCGAGATTATTCACAACTTTCAAACAGCCCCACTACTCAAGCACAAGGTGGAAAGCCTTGCGCAACTCACAAAGATCGAGGATGGCACCCATGCGAAAAATGTCGTGTGTTGATGGCAATCCCTCAACAAGCAATGAAGCCTCGGGCGAGGGCATCACTACCAATCTGCATGCAATACCGATCCTAAGCAATGTATTTCCAAATTAATAGATGCTTACTTTGATTTTCCGCATGAGGAGCATTAGAACCGTATTATGCCGCATGAGAATAGGACATTGAAAATGATAAACTACATTGCAAGTATTCGAAGGATTGAATTTTCCCAAATACATGTATCAAGAGGAGTCAATTGTATTTAGATGCTATGCATTCATAAACAACATTTAAGAGCATATCCTCGCAGTAGTAGGTGTGTTTTCCTCGCTTTGAAGGTATATGTTGCAACTTGCATGCCTGAAGGATTACATGGCAAGCAGCTTAGTCTAGAAAAGAATCATTTTATCAAAGCTCTAGTCCTCTGCCCAAGCTCTCATTAATAGCTTATGTTCGATAGATTGGGAATCTTGATGTTGTGCGTAGTTAACACAAACGGCAATCATAAGGGCTAAAATTGAGATGCCTTGAGATCTATCTGATAGCTACAAAATTATTAGTCCTATTCAGCGAATGGAATAGATACAAACAACTCTAGGGCTCAAAGGAAAATGAAGAGCTCAAGGGTTAGGAAACCCTAAGTCAAAGGAAAGACCGATGCTTTTGTAATCACTAGGAAGAAGGTTCGGTTATCAATCAAAGTAAGGGATTATTAGAGCTCATGTCTTGAGCAATGTTGAAACTTCAACATATGTCCTTGCTGAATGGAGAAAGTGTGAAGTAAATTTTGCATGGAATCACTTAGATCCCAATGGGGAGAGCAAATACAAAATGGAAAGGTTATCGCGACTATTGCTGCAATTGTGGAATGTGATTTGGATGATTATTCCAAGTGCTTGTGGTTGATGATAAATGCATGGCAAGGGTCTGTGATGACAAGTTGCCATGGGAATAAAGGAATGTTTTTCTTGGAAGATGACATTAGGCTCATTGCCTTGATTGTGCTTGGTTCTTAACTAGATTAATTAAGGAAGGATATTTTGTGCAGGTGGATCATCTCCAACATCACGTCGCATTTCAGCCCAATAGGGCACTAGTTGATTCACAGGCCGAAGATCGACTAGTAAAAACTCCAACCACGGAAGTTCTGTCTTACTCCTAGGTCTCTTGGGGTCAATGGAGCTCTAGACACCCCTTACCTAGTCTAGAATAGAGTTGTAGACTACAATGAGCCCAAGGTCTGGGACGTTGGAATATCCTATTCTAGATAATGGATGGAAATTATGGTGCCATGTGATTTGGACTGGGTACTTCTATTGGACAGAAGGGATACATAATTTCTCCTGTATGGTCAAGGAACTTGTTTAAACTTGTTTGTTAAATTGCTATGTATTCGTGTCTGTGCCATAAATTATGCAAACGAACCCCATTCCCTAAAAGGCCTAGTTAAGCAAGCCAATTTTGAGTGTCAAACATAAATGTGATCGGACCTAATTAGAAGACTAAAGCTATCAAGGGAAGTAGGTGGAAAGAACCCCCGATGGGTCTGTCCTACGGGAGTGTAGTCCCAGAGAACTGGGAGGCTTCTCACAAGGTGTTACCATTGTTTGACCTTCAGATATTGTTAAGTTAGAACCTGATTCATGCCATTTTAGGGGACCGGAATGGGACTATGCCCTATGGGTAGAGAGGTTGAGCAACGCATCCCTCTGGTTTCCCATTCTCTTTGAACCAAGTGTGGTATGGGTCTAATTCAGCTTGGGTATCTCTGCGTAAACTAGGATGTCCACGTCCCGACTCTAGAATGGTGACATGAGACATTGGCCACTAGGAACCCGGATCTCAGGTCGATCCTAGTGGGTTCAGCCGAAACGTTCTATTACGAGGCGGACTCGGGAAACCCTAGGTGACAAATCCCAGAACATTCCATGGGGGTGCCCGGTGTAGCAAGGCTTAGATTCGTTTCTCAATGGACCGCTAAAACGTGCTTGGCCAGTCGGGCATGTTACAATTTGTATCAGAGCCAAACTTCGTAATGTTGCATGACTGATTAATGTATGGCTCATAGACATATCCGAAATAGAATAACCTAAGTGGTATCGTTTGACTGTCAAGAACCTTCTGTACCCACAAATGTTGACTTCTGTACCCACTAAAATACGCGCCACCTATGGATATTGCACAACAAGTATTCAAGTTTTGCCATGGCCTAAACACTCCTCTAAACTGCTATCTAGAAGCAATGCGTCCAAGGGACTTGCAAGATGTGTTACTTCAAGCAAAGCTGACGTCTAAGAACTTAATTTGAACAATTGTGATAAAGAGGATTCCTGAGAACGGGGCAAGCAAGAGATGCCACACATGCGGAGAGATAGGGCACATCCATAGGAGATGTCCCTACCATCAATGCTTCCATTGCAATGAGCTAGGGCATGTCCAAGCAGACTACCCTCACCCGAAGACATTGAGCCTCCAAGGAAATGAAGCTACATAAGTGCAGTCTATGGATATATAGAGGAATCAAATGAAGATGAAGACGAAAACTGAGAGCCTACTACACCTTTTGAGGATCATTAGCGATCCTAGAAATTCTATCCCCTGTCATCACCAAGAGGTAGTGAAAGGGGGAAAGGACCACCTCCTCGAGGGAGCTACACTCATAGTCGACGAAGATGAAGGAAGAGATGAAGTATAAGTTCGACGGGGAGCTGGAGGCAATGTCAACAAAGCTGATGATAATGATGAGGGGAGTATCCTATTCTAGATATTGGATGGAAATTATGGTGCCATGTGATTTGGACTGGGTACTTCTGTTGTAAAGAAGCGATACATAATTTCTCCTATATGCGCAGGAGGCAAATATTAACTTGAAGATAAGTCAATGAACTTGTTTAAACTTGTTTGTTAAATTGCTTTGTATTCATGTATGTGCCATAAATTATACAAACAAACCCCATTTCCTAAAAGGCCTAGTTAAGAAGCAGATTTTGAATGTCAAATATAAATGTGATGGGGCCTAATTAGAAGACTAAAGCTATCAAGGGAAGCAGGTGGGCAGAACCCCCGATGGGTCTGTCCTACGAGAGGGTGGTCCTAGAGAACTGGAAGGCTTCTCACAAGGCGTTACCGTTGTTTGATCTTCAGATATTGTTAAGTTAGAATCTGATTCATGCTGTTTTAGGGGACCGGAATGGGACTATGCCCTATGGGTAGAGAGGTCGAGCAGCGCATCCCTCTAGTTTTCCATCTCTTTGAACCAAGTGTGGCATGGGTCTAATTTGTCTTGGGTATCTCTGTGTAAAGTAGGATGTCTAGGTCGCGATGTTAGAATGGTGATGTGAGACCTTGGCCACTAGGAACCCAGATCTTAGGTCGATCCTAGTGGGTTCAACCAGGAACATTCTGTTACGAGGCGGACTCGTGAAACCCTAGGTGAAAAACCCCAGAACATTCCATGGGGGTGCCCGGTAGCAAGGCTTAGATTCATTTCTTGATGGACCGCTAAAACGTGCTTGGCTAGTTGAGCACGTTACAGTTGCTATCAGAGCCAAACTTCCTAATGTTGTGTGACTGATTAATATATGGCTCGTAGACATATCCTAAATAGAATAACCTAAGTGGTATGCTTTGACTCTCAAGCACCTTTTGTACCCACGAATGCTGACATGAAAGAGAATATTTCTTCTCAAGTAAATTAAGGCACCCGAGTTTGATGGTTCAGGGGATAGACGTTGCAGCAGAGGCAGAGATATGGATTGAGTTGATGGATGATTATTTCTCTACTTCTAGAACTATTGCTACCAATAAAGCAATGATAGTCAAACTTAAGTTAGTTGGCTAGGCTCGATTATGGTGGAAGCAATGGTGCAAAGATCAAGGTGTTTCTGAAGCCACTGTCACTTGGGCTCATCTAAAACATGTTGTATGCAGATGATACCTTCCAACAATCTACCAGACTTTGAGGATGAATGAATTCTTTAAGATCAAACAGTTGGGATTAACCTTGGAATCCTACTACTCAAAGTTTGTGACCTACTAAAATACGTGCCACCTATGGATATTGCGCAGCAAGTATCCAAGTTTTGCCACGGCCTAAACACTCCTCTCAACCACTGTCTAGAAGCAATGCATCCAATGGACTTGCAAGATGTGTTACTTCGAGCAAAGCTGACGTCCAAGGACTTAATTTGGACAATTGTAACAAAGAGGATTCCCCAGAATAGTGCAAGAGATGCCATGCGTGCAGAGAAATAGGGCACATCCATAGGAGATGTCCCTACCATCAATGCTTCCATTGCAATGAGCTAGGGAACGTCCAAGCAGACTGCCCTCAGCATCGGAAGACATTGAGTCTCCAACGAAACGAAGCTACATAAGTGCAATCTATGGATATATAGAGGAATCATATGAAGATGAAGACGAAGACCGAGAGCCTACTACACCTTTTCAAGATGATTAGCGATCCTAGAAATTCTACCGACATGTAATACAACTTATATTGGAAATAATTCCTACTCTTGTACCTACGGCTAACTACAATAATATGAGTTGCACTACTTGAGTCATTACCAGTAACTCACCAGATGTATGGTGGGTCTTAACCCACAGGTCCTAAGCCCCATCAACGCTTGTCTTCCTCGGTTCTTCTGAGATGAGGACATTTTGAGTTCTCTAAGGGGGAGAGGATGTAACATCCCGCCGACCATAAAACCCCCCCAAAAAGAATTAAATACTTTGAAATTTTCTTTACACCCCCTGTCATTGCCGACAGGTGGCAAAAGGGAAAAAGCAAGATGTCCTCGAGGGAGCTACACTCATAGTCGACGAAGATGAAGGAAGAGATGAAGTATGAGTTCGATGGGGAGCTGGAGGCGATGTCAGCAAAGTTGATGATAATGACAACGCGAATCGATCAAGCTAAGGATGATAACAAGCAACCTCACTCCCCCCTCCCACTACCTCATTCCTCCTCCCCCCAAAATAGCCCTCCTCTCTCCTATATAAACCCCCTTATCATGGAAGAGGATAAGAAGCCTTGAAGGCCGCAACCTACTGCTGCAGTAGTGAGAGATGGTGATAGGGTGAAAGAGAGTGTCTGTGTTTGTGTGTGTGAGAAGAAGAAGAAGAAGAAGAAGAAGAAGAAGAGAGAGAGAGAGAGAGAGAGAGAGAGAGAGAGAGAGAGAGAGAGAGAGAGAGAGAGAGAGAGAGAGAGAGAGAAACAGAGAAGAATAAGAATAAGAAGGAGAAGAAGAGGGAGAGAGAGGGGAAATAAGAAGAGAAGAAGGAGGAGAAGAGGAGAAGAAGAAGAAGAGAGAGTGTGTGTGTGTGTGTGTGTTTGTGTGTGTGTGTGAAGAAGAGAAGAAGAAGAAGGAGAAGAAGAAGGGGAGAGAGGGGGAGAAGAAGAGAGAGGGAGAGAGAAATGAGAAGAAGAAGAGAAGAGGAAGAAGAAGAGGGAGAGGGAGAGAGAGAAGAGAGAGAGAGGGGGGAGAGAGGGAGAGAGGTGAGAAGATAGGGAGACAAAGAAGAAGAAGAAGAAGAATAAGAAGAGGGAGAGAGAGAGAGAGAGAGAATAAGAAGAGGGAAAAAGAGAGAGAGAGAGAGAGATATATATATATATATATATATATATATTCTTCCCTTCCCCTCCAAAGAGAGTGGCCACACACATCTCTTTCCCCTGTGGTTGCAAACCTATACCAGTCTTGCGAGATGATCCACCACTTGCAAACGGCCCCACTAGTCGAGCACAAGGTGTAGAAGCCTTGCGCAACTTGCAAAGATCGAGGATGGCACCCATGTGGAAAATGACGTGTGTGGATGGCAATCTCTCAACAAGCAATGAAGTCTCGGGCAAGGGCATCGCTGCCAATCCGCATGCAGTACCGATCCTAAGCAATGTATTTCCAAATTAATAGATGCTTACTTTGATTTCCTGCATGAGGACCATTAGACGCGTATTATGCCGCATGAGAATAGGACATTGAAAATGATAAACTACATTGCAAGTATTTGAAGGATTTAATTTCCCCAAATACATGTATCAAGAGGAGTTAACTGTATTTAGACGCTATGCATTCATAAACAAGATTTAAGGCTTCAAGCATGTCCTCGCAATAGTAGGTGTGTTTTCCTTGCTTTGAAGGTATATGTTGCAACTTGCATGCCTGAAGGATTGCATGGAAAGCAGCTTAGTCTAGAAAAGAATCATTTTATCAAAGCTCTAGTCCTTTGTCTAAGCTCTCATCAATAGCTTATGTTTGATAGATTGGGAGTCTTGATGTTGTGCGTAATCAACACAAACGGCAATCATAAGGGCTAAAATTGAGATGCCTTGAGATCTATCTGATAGCTATGACATTATTAATCCTATTTAGGGAATGGAATAGATACAAACAACTCTAGGGCTCAAAGGCAAATGAAGAGCTTAAGGGTTAGGAAACCCTAAGTCAAAGGAAAGACCGATGCTTTTGTAATCGCTAGGAAGAAGGTTTGGTTATCAATCAAAGTAAGGGATTATTAGAACTCATGTCTTGAGCAATATTGAAACTTCAACATATGTCCTAGTTGAATGGAGAAAGTGTGAAGTAAATTTTGCATGGAATCACTTAGATCCCAAGGGGGAGAGCAAATACACAATGGAAAGGTTATTGCGACTATTCTTGCAATGTTTGGAAAAGGATACCATTATTTTTTATGATTAATCAAATAATATCCTAAATGCTTTTGCATTAAACTAATTGTGGAATGTGATTTGGATGATTATTCCAAGTGCTTGTGTTTGATGGTAAATGCATGGCAAGGGTCTGTGATGACAAGTTGCCATGGGAATAAAGGAATGTTTTTCTTGGAAGATGATATTGGTCTAATTGCTTTGATTGTGCTTGGTTCTTAACTAGATTAATTAAGGAAGGATATTTTGCACCAGTGGATCATCTCCAACATCATGCCACATTTCAGTCGGAGAGGGCACTACTCGATTTATGGGCTGAAGGTCGAGTGGTGAAAACGCCAACCACGGAAGTTGTGTCTTAGTCCTAGGTCACTTGGGGTTAGTGGAGCTCTAGACATTCCTTGCCTAGTCCAGAACAGAGTTGTATACTACCATGAGCCCAAGGTCTGGGACGTTGGAATATCCTATTCTAGATCATGGATGGAAATTATAGTTCCATGTGATTTGGACTGTGTACTTCTGTTGCACAGAAGGGATACATAATTTCTCATATATGGGCAGGAGGCAAGGATTAACTGGAAGATAAGTTAAGGAACTTGTTTGAACTTGTTTGTCAAATTGCTCTGTATTCGTGTCTGTGCCATAAATTATGAAAAAAAACCCCATTCCCTAAAAGTATTAATTAAGGAAGCTGATTTTGAATGTCAAACATAAATGTGATAGGACCTAATTAGAAGACTAAAGCTATCAAGGGAAGCAGGTGGGAAGAACACCCGATTGGTCTGTCCTACGAGAGGGTGGTCCCAAAGAACTAGGAGGCTTCTCACAAGGTTTTATCATCGTTTGACCTTTAGATATTGTTAAGTTAGATCCCAATTCATGCCATTTTAGGGGACCTAAATGGGACTATGCCCTACGAGCAGAGAGGTCAAGCAGCGCATCCCTCTGGTTTCCCATTCTCTTTGAACCAAGTGCGGCATGGCTCTGATTCGGCTTGGGTATCTCTACATAAAGTTGGATGTCCAGGTCCTGATGCTAGAATGTTGGTAGGAGACCTTGGCCACTAGGAACCCAGATTCAGGTCGATCCTATTGGCTTCATCCGCGAACGTTCCGTTGCAAGGTGGACTTGGGAAACCCTAGGTGACAAACCCCAAAAAATTCCATGGGCGTGCCAGGCAACGATGCTTAGATTCATTTCTCGATGGATCGCTAAAACATGCTTGGACAGCCAAAAGGCAGGCACATTACACTTTTGGCCTTTGCTCTTCCAAGGTCTTGAGCAGATCATTACTGGCCCCTAGGTGATGCAGGGTATGTGAGAGGATGTACCTTTTATCATTGGTATATTTTCTCTCCTTTTCTCCAATTCTACTTTTTCCATCACCAATCTCTTTGACCCTATAATGGTTGGTCCTTCTAACTTTCTCATGGATTAAAAAGTGTGAAGGGCATCTAGCCCTTTAGGGACTCCACCTATAAGAAATCCTCTATATAATGTGCATTCAAATGATATTAAGAAATAGTTTTTTCTTTACATGCTATAAGGCCTTAAAATGACCCCTTTTAATTTACTAAACTTACAATTTTTTTTCCAAATTGTAATTTAAAAACCCTTTTTGTAAATATAATCCTGCAAATTTTACTAAATATAATACCCTTTCTTTTGAAATCAAGTTGTATCTTACATGTTCTATAAGGTGGACTCCCCGGGATCTAGCCCAGTGAAGTTTTGCTCCTAAAGTCACTTGGCTACGTCCTTCAACTACATGCAATTATGGTAGTACTATTGTGCCTAATGACAAAGTTGTTTTCTTAGCAAATTGGCTTGGTTGGGGTGGTGGTGGTAATGGTTGAGTTGGCACCATCCCTCCACCTCCTGTTGTATTAGGCCCTTTCCCACTAGTGGTACTTCCTACTTTTTCTACACTTTTACTTGAGCCTACTCCAAGTTGGGATGGTCTCCATCTCCTCTTTCTCCTTCTAGATTTTGGCTTCACATTTTGCCTCCATCCTTTGAGATTCCTCACATGCTATTTCTAAGGCATCTATCTCCTCAACTTGCATTTTTTCCTCCTCAATACCTTTCTTTGAAGAATCTTTATGCTTCCCTCCTTTGCTGGGGCTTTGTCCTTGTTGAGAAATATGCAATTACACCCATATGACAACCTCTTTTTATGGAGCAATAGGGCAAGACTCAAATAGTTTACTAGAAAGGATGCCTGAATCCCATAAGCACAGTGGAGAAAAAGGGAACCATCATGAGCCTATAAAGTGATGTACCTTCTTATCATTCAATGATGGACTACAATTGTACTTTGTCCTTTCAATCATAATTAGTGTCATACTCAAGATTGTGTTTATGAGTCCAAGCTTCCATCTTGGAACCTATTTCACTTGAGTAACAGTTGGTCTCTTCAGTCTATGTCATCAATCTATGTCATCATGAACATTGTCTTTGTGTTCAGTCCGCCATAGCCATGCTCTTGATCCATGCATTTCAACATGGTATCAGAGCCATGGTGAGCATGGATCATCTCCCTTCTCTACTCTCTTAGCTCCTCTTCACTTCTAGTTAACTCAATGTTAGCTTATGAGCTCAGTTTCCACCTCTATTTTCAATTGACCTTTTATGGCAGCCATAGTCAACAAGACATACCTCGATTAGAGCTTCTAGATCTCTCTCTAAAGGCCATATCTTCCAATAGTTCCTTCCAGAGATATCTCCCTCTACTTAGGGTGCCTCTCTATGCTACATAAAGCCCTAACATTGGTGACTTCCTAGACTAGCATTGCAAAAATTTTCCATCGCTACCCGAAATGTGCCTGTCTCTGATCGTACACTCCATGTTGCCTCTACTCGTTGTGATTCTCCCTGCGACCATAGAACAATTGAAGGTTGGCTAATGAGCTCTTTCCCCATAAAAGGATTCATCACCTCTATGGGCTATTGTGACCAAAAAACCAGTCGAGTGCTAAACCCTAGAAGAAGACTCCATAGCCATTTCACTTGAAGCTCACTTTTTCTTCATTTTCTCTCTCCTACCACTTAAACCAAGCCTACTACCACTCTAATTCACTGATTTAATCAATCTTCATCAACATTTTCCCATCAAAACAGTAAGCAAGGGAGACTTTTGAAGATTTGAAGACCTCAAGAGACCAAGCATCCAGCTTGGAGATTCAAGAACAAGCCAGTATCTTTTGATACTAAATCGTGTTGTTTAACACTAATTTTTCTTGTGTCCTTTGACACAATCATTTTCAACTCATTTATTGATTTAAATCTTAGATTTGAAGCTTATTCTTGGTCATGCCAATGACAAACAAGAAGTTCTTAATGTGGAAGCTCCTCAACTTGAAGAATAATAATAATATAACACTTCTTACTCATTTACACTACATGCAAGACTTGTGTGCTCCACTTGCAGGAAGATATGGAGCTACCTACATCCAAGTGCAATCAATGATTTCATTTGAAGATTTTGGAGACATTCCAATTTCCTTGGTCATCATGGAAAACCCAAAGATTGTGACCTCTTTGCTTGGGGCGGGGGGGGGGGGGGGGCATGGACATGAAGACTAATGCAAGCAAAGTCAATGAAGACCAGAATGAAGAAGAAGACCACAATAGACCAAAAAGAGAAAGATTCAGAAAAAGAAGTCCATGAAGACAAAAAGAGCATCAAAGAAAGCAAAATGGACTACATCAAAGAAGAAGACAAAGAAAAGAAGATATCTAATGAAGAAACCACAAGGGCATGTTGGCCCTTCACTCCACTTTTTCACTAGAACTTTTTATTGTATGTACTTGCTAATGCTCCTGACATACGCCTTATAAAACTTCTCATGTAGCCTATGCATAAACAGCCTCTACACACTTCGTGAGGCCTTTAACAGACCCTGGATGTTAGCCATGTTTTTTGGTACCCACACTTAGCCTTTTATGCGAAAGCCTCTACTGTTTACCATGTTTGTGGCATACCCACACTTAGCAAGGTTCTACTCATGACAACCTATGTACACTTAGTGCTTTCTTTTATGGTTGTGATTGAGGAGGGATGTTGAGAAATATGAAATCACACCCATGTGATAGCCTCTTTATATGGAGCAATAGGTCAAGACTCAAACAGTTTACTAGAAAGGATGCCTAAAATATAGGATGCATGAATCCCATAAGCACAGTGGAGAAAAAGGGAACCATCATGAGCCTATAAAGTGATGTACCTTCTTATCATCCAATGATGGAATACAATTGTACTTTTTCATTTCAATCATAGTTAGTGTCATACTCAAGATTGTGTTTATGAGTCCAAGCTTCCATCTTGGAACCTAATTCACTTGAGTAACAATTGGTCTCTTCAGTCTATGGCATCATGAACATTGTCTTTGTGTTCCGTCCGCCATATCCATGCTCTAGATCCATGCATTTCAACAATCCTTGATCATCCTAGTATCTTATCCTAACTTTTCTTTTTTGTGTTATGCTTCCAGATGGTCTCCAATTCAACTCACTAGCTAGTCAACCCATATGCTAGCTAGTTGGACCACATCTTCATATTGTCCTTGGGTGTTCAATATTGCATAAAATTCTAGTGGAACTTTAGTTTTTAATTCAATGGATCTCAAAAAATCACATCTAGCTTTCATTTATGACTCAAGTAAGAAATTTGTCACTCTACAAGCACTTCAACATCCCCAATGACTACTTAGTCATCATCATGTTAATTGCTATGAGCTACTTAATCCAATACACTGAAATTTCAAAAAATTCTTGAAAATTATAGAGAAAACAAAATAAATTTTCATCACTCCTTTATAACATTCTCATTTCACACAAAATTTTCCCAAACATTGTTGTTCCTTACTAAACAATGTCTTTAGTTGCTATATCAATAAATTTTGAGTCAACAAAATAAATCATCCAAAATTTCATGCATCTTTCAAATGCTCTTTAACTCCAATGGTTTCTCACAATAATCTACATATACATAGTGTTTTGCCAGTCTTTTAATATAGACGCATCTAGCTAGTTGTGGCCAAACATATTGCCCATAATGTGATTGATAATCCCATGATAGAAATAGATGAAAATCTAGTAAAGATTAGTAAAACCTATGCTTTTTCTAATTTCTCAATTCATGAATCATATCATCACTCAAAAATACATACCGACGTCTATTATGCAAGTGATTATGATTGCCAACAAGTAGTGATGCATTGTTTTAGTGTTTTCCAATATTTTTATGAATGAATGGCAATTTGATAATCTAGCCAATCTTGTCCAAAATCCATCCTAATCTAAGAAAAGAGGAAAACAACATACATCTATGGATTTTTTCCCTTCCCTCTATCTTTCTAAACTAAGATGCATGAGGTTTCTACATCAAGCTCGTCATGGCAAGAAAGCCCATCTTACTCGAGCTCGGTGTATTTTGCCCATGGTCAATGGTTAGAGACTCAACAAAAGAGATTATTTCATGTCCCAAAAATAGAACCAAAATGTAGGTACACTTTGTCTATGCACCAAATCTATATAAAAGCATGATTATTTATCATGTGCTCTCTCTAGTTGAGATATCTCACAACTTCTCATACCATAAGCCTCCTACCATCTACTTCTACCTACTAGGTTCATCACAAACAAAAAATTTGTAGCTCACCAAGTAATGAAAAATTAATCTAATGAATAGTCAAAGCAAGAAAACTCACCAACATTGTAGTCTAAGATTTATTAGAGTGGTCCCAAGCTCCAATTATCCCATCGATCGTGCATCTACACGCTCCCACCAATCTCAATCCCACAAGCTCTGAATAAGGTTGTAGCTCCTTGCTTGTTTCTCCAAGCTAAGCAAGATTCTCTCTCTCTCTCTCTCTCTCTCTCTCTCTCTCTCTCTCTCTCTCTCTCTCTCTCTCTCTCTCTCTCTCTCTCTCTCTCTCTCTCTCTCTCTCTCTCTCTCTCTCTCTCTCTCTCTCTCTCTCTCTCTCTCTCATCAGTTGTATCACAGTTTGTCTCGTAGGCCAGTTTTGGTCTTTAGAAGACATTAATATAACTTTATTTCTTCTTTCTCTCTCTCTCTCTCTCTCTCTCTCTCTCTCTCTCTCTCTCTCTCTCTCTCTCTCTCTCTCTCTCTCTCTCTCTCTCTCTCTCTCTCTCTCTCTCTCTCTCTCTCTCTCTCTCTCTCTCTCTCTCTCTCTCTCTCTCTCTCTCTCTCTCTCTCTCTAAGCGGTACATATGGATTATGCTCAAGCACACTACACCGATGTACATTGCGGGATGTTATATTCCACATAAGGAGTCCCCCTTCTATGCATGACATGAAGTGGATTAGCAAGAACCTCTTGAAGAAGATTTGAGTATGGATGCGTGCACATATATGCAACTGACAAATGATTATGCTCTAGGAAGAGATGCTCAGTATCCCATAAGCACAATGAGGAGAGTGGAACAACCCAAAGACTAGATAAGCATGCATTTAATTCTTAATTCAATGCAATTTTATTGTACTTTGTACTTCCAATCTATGCCCTTGCCATGTCCTACTCAAGATTGTGCTTATGAGTCCACGCACTTAATCTTGGAACCTAATTCACTTGAGTGACAATCATTGTCTCTTGTCTATGTCATCATGGTTCATGTCTATGTATTCTATCCTCCATAGCTAAACCATGCTCAAGATCCATGTTTCTCAACAAGTATGAGGCTCAATTTTAAAATTGAGCCACTACAAGTTGGTCGTGATGTTTAGATTAGGTAAGAAGAAGAGGTCTCAAAGTTGGCACACACATGAATAGTCTCTTCTATTTAATTTTTATATTTTTATACATGGACTCAAATTTTAAGCTTTTTCTCCTAAATAGTGGGCACCCTACCCCTTTCTTCGTTCTTCTATTGCATGCAGACATTTAGAGGCTTATGTTGTATCTGTTATTGAGACTTGAGTTTCATATTATTCAACATAAAGAAATAATAGAGGTTATAGTTGCTAATAAGTGGACATTAGCAAATGAGACAATGGATTTCTTAACAAGGTAACACGAGTTGTGGATATAAGTTTAAGTTTAGTGCCATAGATCATTGGAAAAAGAGCTTAAAGCTCTTTGGCTTGTAGAAGCTACATACATTTCAACCATTGCGATTTTTGAAAGAGGAATAAAATACAATACCAAAAAAAAATACACTTTTTTCAATATGTCTTCACAAAGAATAGTATATCAATTACATGTTCAAAAGGTTTTCATTTCATAATATGATTTACAATAAATAGTATCTCAATTACATGTTTCAAAAGGCTTTCATTTCATAATATGAGTTACAAAAATGTTTATGTGTGTGTGTGTGTGTGTGTGTGTGTGTGTGTGTGTGTGTGTGTGTGTGTGTGTGTGTGTGTGTGTGTGTGTGTGTGTGTGTGTGTGTGTGTGTGTGTGTGTGTGTGTGTGTGTGTGTGTGTGTGTGTGTGTGTGTGTGTGTGTGTGTGTGTGTGTGTGTGTGTGTGTGTGTGTGTGTGTGTGTGTGTGTGTGTGTGTGTGTGTGTGTGTGTGTGGAAGTCCAAATGATAATTTACAAAGTGATGATATATCGGATGCTTTGGTAAGGTAGTAAAGTATAAAAATAACCATAGCCTTTCTCTTTCTTCTTCTTTTCCACAATCTCCTCAAAGACAAGAAGTTTCTTTGCAATGGGTTATTTCTTTGGTTTCTCAAAAAAATGGATCTTCAAGGATAGTATTTTCTCATTGGACTTGAGAGGGGTTGGCTTGAACTTCAAAGGAGAGTACTTGGGCATTCCTTTCCTTTTTTATTTGATTTTGCTCTTCTTTTTAGCCATAGTCTTGATCTTTCCCTTACTTTCAATGCTTGCTTTTCGAGAGCATCTTTGCTCCATTGGGTCCTTTGACTATGTAGATTTTGATGGAAGAGGAGAGTCAAAGTCCACTAGGGAAACTTTCCTATCCCAATATCAACTCTACACACCTCTCCTTGGTCCACCACATGTATTCTTTTCACTAGATCAAGCCAAACATATCTTTGATTACAAATTTTAAGCATTTAAGAAAGGAAAGGAAAGGAAAGGAAAGGGAGACTTTTCATTCACATCTTGATTATGCAACTTTTCATTAATAGTCCTAGAAGCATTCATAATAACTCTCCAACTACAATTGCTACTATCACTTTGGTGTAGGACCTGCTATGTTAGATGCTTAAATGGATATTTGGGGTCAATAATATCTTCATATCTTATCTCAAAGAAGCTTATAACAAGTCTAGTAGCACTAGAAGGTAAAACCAACATCAATAAGTTGGTGTAATAAAAAAGAATACTTTCACCAAGTGGGATAAGAACAACATGAAAGAGGAGCACACTATACATCTTGGCTTAGCCATATATTCTAGAAAGAGATTTCATTAAGATTAATTCTCTTGTAAATTTATCAATGTAAATTAAACTCTAGTGGCCCCTACAAATTACAAGTTTATGTCTGAAGCATTAGGGCTAGGGAATACAAAGCTAAAAGATTCTATCCGAATAGAAGGACTGATGAGGTTTCTCCTTCTCCTGGTGGTCTTCTTCTTCTTCTTCTTCTTCTTTTGCTCCATGTTCTTCTTCTTCTTTAACAGTAACTAGATAGCCCTTTTGGGACCTCTTTCTAGCGTGGTAGAACTTCTCGGTGTGTCCAATCCTTTTGCAGAAGTCAAATAAAAGATGATATGTCTTGCCTTTGTACCTGTTGCCAACATATAATGCTTGTTCATCTCTAGAGGTGCTTGGTTCTTCCTTAGTTTTTAGCTTCTTTTCCTCCTCTAACACTAATGCATGGTTATCAACAAGCTCAGGGTTTGGCATATTGATTAGAGTTGTTGATACATTATTATATTTAGGAGGCAAACTTTTAAGTAGAACACCAATGCAAATATCTTCTTCCATTTTAATGTTGATTCCTACAAGCTTGGTTAGAAGTCCTTCCATGTAATTTAGATGTGTGGCAAGTGATGTGCTAGACTTCATTTCAAGCCTGAAAAAATCAATCAAGAGACCATACTTTGATGACTTAGACTGTGCACTAAACAAGGTGTCAAGTCTCTTCCATGTATCTTGTGAAGTATCACAGGTATCCACATGGTGGATATAGCTATCGTCTAGCTCCAGTTTGATAATGGCATGATCCTTATCATCGTTCTCTTGCCAAGTGACTGCAAGATCAGCATCACGAGGTTTCTTTTCTTTTCCAGTGGTAATGGCCCAAAGGCCCTTCTTCATCAGGATGAGTTTGATGCGGATTTGCCATGTGTGGAACCCGACTCCTTCGAAGCGAGATGATGGAGAGTCTTTTCCCATGTTGGATTTGCAAGGAAGACTCTACATTGGAGACAGACATGGAAAGAGTAAAAATATATGCTTTCCCAAATAAGATATGCAAAATTACCAACTCTCAATGATTTCAATGCCAACAACTTACCGAGGTAAAGTGTTTAAGATTTTAATTGACTATGGAGGTACACACTCATTTATCTCACTTAAATGTATAAGAAGATTAGAAAGAGACATTGCACATGCATCGAAGTTGTTAGTAGAGTTAGCCAATGGAAAAGAAGTGCTTCTACTTAGTAAACTAGCAAAGTGAAATTTAACTTATAAGAACTTTCTAAGATGGGGTTCAAAATGAACTTGGGAGCTTATAAGTGTTTGCTAGAATGGATTGATTGATCCCCAATGATGCTTATGT
The DNA here is from genome assembly GCF_053477565.2 of Lygodium microphyllum. Classification (NCBI taxonomy): domain Eukaryota; kingdom Viridiplantae; phylum Streptophyta; class Polypodiopsida; order Schizaeales; family Lygodiaceae; genus Lygodium; species Lygodium microphyllum. Next base: position 13,720,037 of record NC_141140.1, on the reverse strand, counting down.
TCATTGTGAAAAAGGAAAAATAACATTCCTGAATAAAAATGGAGAGCAAGGAAAAATCGCATTCCACAATAAAAATTTCATTCATTGTGAAAAAGGAAGCCAAAGAAGAGCCATCCTAGTTAAAGGAATATGCAAATATATTTCCAAGTGACTTGAATGAACTTTCACGACAAAGGGAAGTTGATCATGAGATCAAGCTAGCACCAAGAGCTGCTCCAATAGCAAAGAGGCCATGGAAAATGTCTATCTTAGAAGTCATTGACTTAAAAGAGCAACTCAAGAGCTTTTAGATTATGCACAGTTCTGAACATCCATTTTCGTTCGTGAAAGATTTCCTGATTTTGAGGAGTTGATTGCTCTTCTAATTTCTGAGGAGCAGAGAAATGGTGGTGCATCTTCTTCAGGAGGAACTTCAAAAGAAGCTGTCTTCTACTCAAATGCTGAAAGAGGTAGAGGAACAGGTAGAGGAGGCCGATTTGGAGGCCGTGGTAGAAATCAGAATATGCAGCAAACTCAAGAAAACCAGTCCTATGGAGGAGGACGTGGTAACTCTAGAGGCAGGGGGAGCCAAAGAGGTCGTGGTGGATGGCAAAGAGGCCAAAATGTAAACAACAATGTTGAATGCTACTACTGTGGTAAAATGGGTCATATAGCTAAAGACTGCTATAAAAAGCAAAATGACATCATGAATGGAAAATTGCAACAAGGGAATTATGCATCTTCTAGTAGACAGGGTGATGACAGAAATGAGCATTTGTTTATGGTGTAGCACATGAACAATTCTGTGACAAGTACAGAAGAAAGCAACGATGTATGGTATGTTGACTCAGGTGCACCAAACCACATGACAGGTCATGCAGAATGGATGGAGGATGCAAGGAAAATGAAAAAACCAAGATTTGTGGAGACTGGTGATGATACTGCACATCCTATTGTGTAGATTGGAAAAATTCCTTTGTCTATGCAGGATGGGAAAAAGAAATACCTGTCCGATGTATTTCATGTCCCGAATATCACCAAGAATCTGGTTTCTGTTGGTCAAATGGTTGAGCAGGGCTTGCAGGTTAGATTTAATCCTCATGGATGCTTTGTTGAGGATATGAAAAATAAAGGTCGCTTGATAGAGCAAAAGAAAAGAAGAAGGGCAGAATGTTTCCGTTGGATGCAGACATGCCTGAATTGAGTGCAGCAATGTTTGCACATGGAACCGGTGTAGTTGCAGATATTGATATCTGGCATAAACGCATTGGTCATGTTAATGTATAGCGACTTAAATCAATGCATGCCCAAAATATTGTTGTAGGATTGCCTAAATTCAAGGTTGCAGAAATGCATAAGGTATATGAAGCCTGTCAATTTGGAAAACAGGCAAGGAAACCATTTCCTAGACATGTTCAAGAGAGTAAGAAGCCATTGGAATTAATCCACTCTGATGTGTGGACTACTAAAGCTGCATCTCTTGGAGGCTGTCATTATTTTGTCACTTTTATTGACGACTATAGCAGAAAAGTTTGGGTGTATTTTATGAAAAAGAAAAGTGAAGTTTTTGGGCATTTCAAAACTCTTAAAGCTATGGCTGAAAAAGAAACAGGTCTGCAAATAAAATGCCTAAGGTCAGATGGAGGGGGAGAGTACCTCTTAAATGAGTTTGCAAGGTTCCTGCAGGAGCATGGCATAAAGTAGTAATATTCATGTAGTCATATCCCACAACAAAATGGAATTGCAAAAAGGAAAAACAAGCATATTGGAGAGGTATCTCGTGCCATGCTCAATGAAAAAGACCTGCCAGATTTTTATTGGGCTGAAGTAGTTGCTACAGCAGTCTACATAATGAACAGGACTCCCACTGCAGCAATACATGGGATGACTCCAGAGGAGAGGTATACTCGTAGGAAACCAGATATTTCTCATTTGAAAATTTTTGGTTGCATTGCCTATGTACATGTGCCAGATGAGTTGAGATCCAAGTTGGATCCAAAAGCTGAGAAGTGCATCTTTATTGGTTACTCTCTGCAGCAAAAAGGGTATAGATGCTATAACCCTTCTACTCGTAAGTTTACAGTGAGCAGAGATGTTGTTTTTGATGAGATGAGTAGCTGGTATAAACCAGTAAATGTGATTGATGATGTAGATGCACAAAATGGTAATGCTGCACAGAATTCACAGCAGCAGTCACAAAATATTAGTGGAGCTGGAGCATCCTCTAGCAGTGGTTCACATTCTTCACCATGGACAGGCAGATTGAGATAAGGAGAATCTTCTCAAAGCAATGCAGATACTGGTATGCAGGTATCACGAAAAGGAAAAGAGAAGGTTGATCAACCTATGTTTGATGTGAATGCGGGTCACTCTTATGTGGATGGTGAATCCAGTGGCTCAGAACAGAGCATTGATGATGAGTTGGGTATTCCTTCTATTGTTACACCTGGAGTAAGGAAGACCAGGGATGTTTTGAGAGCACCTGAGAGTGAACCTATTTTGCGCAGGTCTACGAGAGCTAGGTATCCTGTGGATAGACTGAAATATGATGGATTTATAGCCATTCACTATGCATATATGGTCAAAGTGATACAGGAACCAGAACCCACTTCTTTTGAGCAAGCCATGGGAAAAGAAACATGGGAGAAAGCCATGGATGAAGAAATGGATGCCTTGGAAGCAAATGCTACATGGGAATCGGTACCTTTGCCTAAAGGTAAGAATGTAATTGGCTGTAAGTGGGTTTATAAGGTGAAGCACAATGCAGATGGTTCTGTGAACATATACAAGGCAAGATTAGTAGTCAAGGGGTATGCACAAACATATGGCACTGACTATGAAGAAACATTCAGTCCGGTTGCAAGGATGGCAACCGTAAGAGCAGTCATTGCTATGGCTGCATCAAAGGGATGGTCTTTACATCAGATGGATGTAAAGAATGCCTTCTTGCATGGTGATTTGCAAGAAGAGGTCTATATGGAGCAGCCACCAGGTTATGTGCATGCTTCTCATCCTGAGTTTGTTTGCAGGTTGAAGAAAGCCTTATATGGCTTGAAGCAAGCACCTAGAGCATGGTCTGACAAGATAGGACAGTATCTTGTCACTATTGGCTTTTAGATTTCCAAGGCAAATTTCTCACTTTATGTGAGAAAAATAGAGAAATGTATTATGCCGCTTGTCATTTATGTTGATGATTTGATTATCACAGGTGACAGTGATGAAGATATCCTTCATGTGAAAATGCTATGGAAGCAAAAGTTTGAGATGAAGGATTTGGGAGAGCTGCGTTATTTCTTGGGCATTGAGGTGATTAGATCACCAAGTTGGATATGGCTCTTGCAGAGGCAGTATGGATTGGACATGCTGTCCAAATATGGGATGACAGGCTGTAAGCCTATTTCAGTTTCTTTGGAGCAGAATGTGAAGCTGAGCACAGATGCAGGTGAGCTTCTAGAAGACCCTACTATGTACAGACGCATAGTAGGAAGCTTGATTTATATGACTATTACCAGGCCAGATTTGAGCTATGTTGTTGGATTGGTAAGTTAGTTTATGCAGGCTCCAAGGAAACCGCATTTGGATGCGGCTAGATGCATACTCAGGTATGTGAAGTCCACATTGCAGTATGGACTATTTTATGAGACTAGGGTTCAGATACAGTTGCATGGATACGCTGATGCTGATTGGGCTGGTAGCATTTCTGATAGACGATCTACCAGTGGATATGTGTTCTCTTTTGGGAGTGCTGCAGTCACTTAGAGCAGCAAGAAACAGCCTACAGTTGCCTTGTCCAGCACAGAGGCTGAGTACAGGGGTGCAGCAATGGCTGCATGTGAGGTAGCTTGGTTGCATAAGCTACTTTATGATATGCATCAGCCTACAGTTGGGCCAGTTGTCATTTATTGTGACAACATGAGTAGTATACACTTGGCAAATAATACAGTCTATCATGCTAGAACAAAGCACATTGAGGTGCATTATCACTATGTGCAGGAGAGGGTTTTACTAGGTCTTATTGATCTAGTTTATGTCAGCACAGAGGATCAGGTAGCTGGCATATTCACGAAGGCATTGGGCGCAAAGAAGCTGCGCAAGTTCAGAGACCTGCTTGGTGTGCAGGAATTGGGATTGAGCTCGAGGGGGAGTGTTGAGATATCGAGCTCCACTCGTGATACGCCAGGGTGACCGTTGTGTATTTATGTCATCGACTTGTTAGTTGCAGATGCGGTTGGTACACCGCCCATGAATAATAGCTAGATGACAGCTATCCTTATCTACTCTAGTTTGTGGCTCAGTTAGTATGCCACCTTAGTTAGTTGAGTTTGGTTTGAGACCCATATATAGGGTTCTTCTATTTCTATGTACGTGAGTTCTTTTTGGCTTACACAACTAAGAAGAGGAAAACTGTTTTCAGCCTCCATCTCTGTGTGTATTCCCCCATTGTGTAAGCAAGAAAGCTTCAAGTGAGACTCCTTCATTCTCTCCCACAATCTTGACAGGGTGAAACTCCAATGGTAGCATAAGTAGAGTTATTATAGGAAAAATCGGTCAAATGCAACCATGAATCCCACATGTGCTTCACATCATGACAAAAATGGCAAAGGTAAGTCTCCAACCACTTATTTATCCTTTTTGGCTAACCATCATTCTGTAGATGATAGGCTCTAGAAGGAGCCAATTTAGTACTCAAAGAGCTTAATACCACTTGTCAAAATTTACTCATGAACTTAGTATTCTTATCATATAGAATCACCTACAATAATCCATGTAATCTAAATATCTGCTCCATGAATTGACTAGCCACTTGTGAAGCATTGAGCTAGATCTTGATAGGAATAAAATGGGCTAATTAGTGAGTCTATGCACTACTACATAAATGATATTCCAATCCTTTTTTGTAGTAGGTAAGCTGGTAATGAAATCCATGGTAATTTTTATCCATTTGTCTTAAGGATAGGCAATGGCTGCAATAAACCATTTAACTTATGGATTCTATCCTTATTCTATGACAAGGTAGACAATTCGTAACATAGCCGTGGCCTCTCCAAAATCCTTTCCAGTGGAAGCCTTTGTTGATTTTATCATAGGTCTTGAACACTCCAAAATGTCCAACTATAGGCAAAAAATATAACTCCTCAATAATTTTCAATCTAAAAGAAGAAATTGAGGGAATAAAAAATCTTTCCATTAAGTCAAATTAGGGATTTTTCAGCTGCTGATAACATGAGTTTTCCTCCATAAGACCTTACTATAATTTCTTAAATACATGGCTGAGCTCATCATCCAAAAGATAGGCCTCTATAACTCCTCAAACCAGTCACTATGTAGCTCAATCATAGCTAAAACCCAACATGCCCACATTCTAGAAAGAGAATCAGCTTCTACTATATTATATTTGCTCCTTGTATGAGGATGTCAAAATCATAATTTTGCAAGATAGCTACCCACCTACATTGCTTAAGGGTAAGATTTGACTAGGTAAGGAAATACTTTAGGACCCTATGCTCACTTTGAACTCTAAACCGGCTGCCATACAAATAATATTCCTATTTCTTTATCACATGTAGAATAGCCAATTTCTCTTGGTCATAGATGTTTATAGCCATCTCTTTATCCATAATATTATGACTTTCAAAGGCAATAACTCCATGTTCCTATAGCACAACATCCCCTATGCCACGACCACCTGGTATCACACCATATGGTAGACTCTCTAAAGAAATATGGGCAATGAATCTACAATAGAATGACGATAGACCAAGAAACCCTCAGTGAAGTAGTGGTATAGGTGTTGGTCAATATGTAACACTACACTTTCTAAGGATCAGCCTATATCCCTTTTTTACCAACAATATGGCCCAAGTACTCAGCCTCATTCTGCATGAAAGAGCACTTCTTCTCCTTAGCAAAGAGTCCATGATGCCTCAATACATCAAAAACCTTTCTCCTATTTAATAAATGATCCTGTAGAGCCTCATTGTAAATCAATATGTCATCAAAGAAGACAAGGACAAAGTGGAGGGGGAAAGGCTACAAAATCTTTTTCATCACACTTTGAAAGGGAGTTGGAGCATTAGTAAGTCCAAATGGCATCGCTAGGAAATGGTATAAACTATGATTAGTCCTAAAGGTAATTTTAACTTCATCACCCTCTCGCATACAGATTTGATGATATCTGGACCTCAAGTCAATCTTGCTAAAGAAACTAGCCCCCTTGAGCTCATCAAGCAAATCATCAACTCTATGAATTGGATACATATTCTTCACTATGATCTTATTTAGATCCCTATAGTCAATACACATCCTACAAGATCCATCTTTTTTCTTCACTAACAAGACCAGAGATGCATAAGGTGAAGAACTAGGCTCAATGAATCCCATCTATAAAGCTCATTCATTTTCTTGGCTACTTCTTCATATAAATGTATCATCAGGTTTCTCTCATGTTGATGTTGATTCAGATGGCGTTGAGGAAAGCTTGGATGAGGAGTTTTAGATTCCATCCATTAAAACACTTGGTGTGTGAAAGAAGGCACAAGATGAAGCTAAAGCACAAGGTAGTGATTCAAGTCCACACAATTCAAGTAGAGTAAGAAAACCAATGCAATGTTTAAAACATGATAGCTATTATTAAGGGTTGAATTGACTTGTTTTTGGAGCTGATTTTTGTTATTTTTGTGAGCTAAATGGTTGATTTTGAGGGTTTATTGATTAATTTTGGTTAAGTTGAAAGTGTTTTGGAATGTGTTAGGATGGGTTGAGTATGTTTGAGAAGCTTATGATGGTTTTTGGTTGAGATATAACATTCTAATGGGTTGTGTAATGTGTCTGTTTGGTTCTAATAGGGTCTGTTTTGCCTATGTTTTGATCATATTTCTTTATGTTTGTGAGATTGGGATTATGAATGAGTCTTTTGAGGAATTATTTAGAGTGTGTTAAATGCTTTTACTTTGAAATGTATGATTTGAATGCCTTTTTTTGACTCTTTGTAGTATTTTGTAGAGCTTTTGTCTCTATTTGCTTCTATATCTATTTTGATAGATGGATATTTAGCTTGGAAATTTTTTTCCAATCTTGAAAGAGGAACAATGCAAGCTTGAAATAGCTCGAAGAAGTAAAAGTAGCTGAAGAAGACTTGAAGTGAAGACTACAGTGACAGTGACAATAGTGAGCTCTCAAGGGATACTATGGTGACTCTTCATATCAAACATACCTCTTGGGAGGGGTATCCACGACCAAGAGAGTATTATTAAGAATTATTTATTGTTATTTCAATGTACTATTGAGAGAGAGCATATGCGAGAGAGATAGAGTACGAGAGAGAGCCAAGTTTCTATTAAAAACATTGTATCTACATGAGAGAGATTATGAAGATGATGAAAGATGAATTCTATTCAAATGTTATATTTCATTTGTGTCGTTGTGGTTCTTTGATGGTTTCTATGAAGGATATGAAGAATATGTTGAAGATTTGTTGTGATAAATGTGTGGGAGAATTGCTATGTGATACTGCGTGAAGATTGGTGTTACTTTTCTTTTTGTGGTTGATTAAAAAAATGAAGAACGTGCTTATTTGTGTGACAATATAGATTTTCTTGTAGTAGTTTTCTAGTTTTTCTTGGTATTCCTCTTAGGGCTCCATTTTTTTGGTGCCTAGCTAGGGAAAAGTGCCATCAATGAGCACCAATAGAGGCTAAAAATGGAAGAAATGGCAATATTGGAGAGGAAGAAAAACAATGGACAATTCTAGAATTCGTGCTAGTGTTGAACAATTGAAGATATTCATTGCTAAAACCACTTTTTACAAGAAGTACATCTCTCAATGACTGTGTGGATTGCTTACTAACATGTCCTATTTTGGCTGATCATGGTTAGTATGGGTTATGAGCTAGGTTGATTGACCATCTTCCTATTCTGTCTGGATTCTCATCGAATCATTCAATAACATATTCCTCAGACACCCCTTGTCATTTATGCACGGGGTTAGCTAATAATTTGATGCATTTATTGTAGGGCTTGAATGGCCATCCCCTTGGTCTAGTTTTTTGCTTCAATAAGGTTTATGTGGGGACCAAGGGTTTGCTTCTAGTAGTAGTAGGTTGTTGAGTGGTGTGCTTTATGGTTACATTTCATTAGGCCAAGAGGGCCACTTGTTTGTTTGTTGCAAGTATAATTAATGGGTTTTGTTTTAGTGCTACACTAAATAGATTCAACGGAACACTTGGAGGGAGCCTCTTGCTACACAAAAGCTTCTTATGGCCAAGTCCACGTGATATCCTTTCTTTACGAGTTCTTTTCTTTATGATGCATGTGTATATGTATGTGGGGTATTTTTCTTTTATTGGGGATCTACATTCAGGGTACGAAGTCCCAGGGTTAGGTTAGGAATATCTAAGGGGTTTAAGTAGTTATCCACTTCCTGTAAAGACATTGTCAGGCACTCTAAGAGTTGCTTTCAGGGGTAGTCCTAGTGACCTTGTCCTACTAGCTTGTTAGGCATCTGTTTTTAGGAATCCCGATTAGTTGTGAGGCAGCTAGGAAAGATTGCTAAATAAAAGAGAAAAAGCAATGAATATATTTGAAATATATATAATATAAAGGTGTATAAAAAGGGATTCTAACCCCTGAAATAAGAAAATCCAAAGAAAGAAAAATTTCAAAGAGTTGATGTCCATTGCCTTGCGACATCTTCGTAGGTTCTTGGGGATGAGTCAGATGATGCCTTGTCTTCTTGGGGGTGGAATTTTGCCAAAAAAGACTTGAGGATGGTTGGAGAAAAAATAAAAGAAATTAAAAATTAAAAAAAAAGAAATTTGTGTCGCCTTACAAGAGCTTGGTAGGTTCTTGGATACTGAGACTGGGGACCTGAGACGGACCTGATGCCCTATTCTCCTTGTGTCACAATACATTGAGCTCCCTTCTTTTTACACGTTGAGTATAAAGTACTGAAGAAAAAATAATATGGTCAAATGGAAAAAAATGTATGACTTTTAGTAGACCAGGCTATAGGAGTCCTCACATAGTAGGAGTTCCTAGTCTAGTTGTCTTAGACTAGGTAGGTAGGCCACCATACCACCACTTAGGATGACCTTTTTGATAGTTTATTTTAGCTGCTCCATGGGGGGTGTTGTAGGAGGATGAGGGCCGTGTTTGTGGATGAGGACCGTGTTTGTGATCTATTATGTATTTTTATTTGAAGTAGCTTGATTCTCTTTATGGTTTATGGTTGTGTAGATTAGTTCATAGGTTCAAGGGGCTAAGTCACCCTATCCCATGTTTACCAATGAGAGTTGAATTTTAGAGCTAAATTTAAAGTGCAAAAGTAGCTCGAGATCCATAAAAGAAGCATTTTTGGTGAAAAATGTGATGATCACAGATCAAGCAGTTAAAGTTTTTCTAGATGCATTTCAACGTTGGGAATCCAATGCAAGTGGCAATTCATCAGTTGAAGTTCATTGGACCCCCCATTTAACGGCTGCAAGGTTTAGCATTATAAAGTAGCTACTTGATTTAGAAGCTGAAAAGCAAATGTGAAAGGCCCAAGTAATAGTTTTTAATACCAAGAAGCCGCTCGTCTAGTTGGATCACAAATCTGAGGTCGGTTTTTTCTTCGTTTGGAACAAAACCACTTTTGAACAATGTGAACGTGCGAGGATTGAATCAATTTTTTGCAAGTTATATGTTAATTAAGCTTAAAAGAAGCAAAACTTCATGAAACTCAATGAATGGGGGTGGGGAGGGGGCACCATTTTTTTTGTGCTCCATTTTTGATAAAAAATTACCATGTTGTGTCCATTCAAATCATGCCTTCTTCTCCTGTAGATGAGATCCCTAAATTCTTCACTCCATATAATAAGAAACAGCAAGAGATTTGATGCAATGTATAAAAAGTTTAGATATCAATCTTTCTCTCTCACCATAATCGCTATTCATATGGGCTGAGAGGATGAGGAGGGTGCCAGTTGACGAGATGTGAGAAATGGAATAAGAAAGCACAAAGGATGTGTCAGCTGTTATAAAAGAGTGTCAACGACTCCTTTTTTGAAATGCGATGCGTGGCATATGTGCATTATAGAGTAAGTGGTCTTATATTGAATTTCATGACGAATCTTTCATTCTTATTATGGAAAATGATTGGAAATGTCTCAATATGCTTGAATATATTTGAATTTATAGAATAATTAGTAATATCTAGGAATTCATGTAATGAAAATCAAAATCGTAAAAATCTATAATATAGGATTTGGTAGGAAAATGATAATTTTATGGATTTTTATGGTCCAAATGGTATTTCTATGGAGTTATATTAAATGTAATGCTGAATCACAATCCACATAAGCTTCATACATCTAAAAATTAGAAAAATAGCAATTAATATTAAAATAAATGAAAAAATAGATTTTTTTATGAAAATTTTAGTTTTAATGCGTAAAAAAAGTATTATAAACTAGGTATAGGTAGGGCACGAGGATTTTCCTTACTCTATCTTCATCTTTATGTGAAAGTGTGTGTTTATCACTTTTCTACGTGAAAAAAAGACATAAAATACCCTCTTAAGTTGATGTACGATTGCAAAAGCTAAACGGTACGGGAGAAGGGGTGGTAAAAAGTTAAGTATTAATTAAATTCTAATTTTCATGCATATTATGACATATAAAACTCATTTCATTTAAGTTTAAAAGAATAATAGCACAGATTAGTCTGGTGGTGTTGTTTCTAAGCAATGAAGCAATATGTTAGAAAGGAAATCATTGAAAGAATGTTTTTTTCACACGATACATTGGTTGATTTGTGGTTAATTTGTTTGAGTACTATATGACATTACACATTACATTTTCATTCTTATACATAATATCAAGGAAAATGAAGTCTCTTGGATGCATTGCAATTGGTTGCTGAAATTATTGATGACCAATGATGAGAGTGTGAGGATCCATGAGCTGAAGGAGAGTATGATTTTCTTTGGGACTGATTAACTAAGGAAACAAAAATATCTATTGGAATGTGTAGCTTAGGAAAAGAGGGGACAATGTTACAATTGTGTTTTATGTCCAAGATGGTGAACCCTAGGGCCAATTCTCAAGGTATAGGAGAGTCCTAGGAGCCACAACAATCGGCCGGGGTATGCTTTGTATGTGTATGCAACAATGTGTTAGTCACTTGTATGTGTGGGATACTCCCTTTGTTGAAGTCGGGACGAGAAAAATCATTGGAATACAAATTATCTTGATAGACAATGGCAGTACACATAGTTTTATGAATAAGTCAGTTGTCAATATGTTACACTATTTTTCCATTGATTTACAACAATCCATAAGAGTACAAGTAGGTAATGGTGAAGAGAAAATCAACACTCAAATGTGCCCAGAGTTTTCCATATAGATGGTTGAGAATTACGAGATAGAGGCGAACCTATTTGTCTTGGAAATGGGACCCATAGATATTGTGTTTAGTTCTAATTGACTGATGACTTTAGGGAAACTTACTATGGATTTCTCGCAGTTGTACATGGAGTTTTCCATTGATGGGAAACTTATCCATCTACAGGGACTTCTTAGTAAATCTGATTTTATGATTATCATCATCAGACAAATCAAGAATGAGTTCAAGTGACGATCTCAAATTTTTGTTTCACACTTGAATAAAGAGGTAAGATCAGTCTAAGAATTCAGCTGAGCATCCAACTTTGAAAGCTTTACTTGAGGAGTATAAATATTTATTTGAAGTGCCTACTTCATTACCTTCTAAGAGAGCAATGGACCCCATCATAGATTTGGAGCCTCATTCAAATCTAGTTAATAAGCCACTCTACAAATTGAGTAGTAGGTGAGCCCCCAACTATATTTGTACATTTTCTTGATATCAGTCATGTACTTGGTGGAGTAACTTGTGAACTCAATCTACCACTCTAAGGTCTAATAATAAAACCATGACTTGGAGACTCTTATGGTCCACTCAACACCAAGTGTTTTAATGGACGGAATAATCTAAAACTCCTCATCCAAGCTTTTCTCAAAGCCATTTGAATCAACATCAACATGAGAGAAACGTGATGATACATTTATTGTAGTAGATGAGTCCCCAGCTTTATCTTTACCTTTTCTTGATATTGTCATGTACTTGGTGGAGTAACTTGTGACCTCAATCTACCACTCTAAGGTCTAATAATAAAACCATGACTAGGAGACTCTTATGGTCCACTCAATATCTGTCGCTATTGATCTATATTCTGCACACCCACACTCTCATGCTCATTAGTCCCAATTGCATTCTGTACATTACTATATCAATTTCTCATTTCATCAAAAATAACATCTCTACTAACTCCAACTCACGTGTAACATTGTTATGACATCTATATCCCTTCTACTCAAGAGAATATCCCACAAATACACATTTTTTCTCCCTTTGGATCCAATTTATTGCACAACTCATTAGGAATATACACATAATCAATACATCCAAATACTTTTAGATGGAGCAAATTTAGCTTTCTATCTGTAAACATCTCTTCGGGTGGCATACCATGTATAGCAGTAGTGGATAGCATGTTCATAATGTATATAGCAAATAGCAACTACTTCAATCCAATAATAATAAGGCAAGTTTGTTTTTCACATCAATGCATGAGCCACCTTTTGAAATATACATATTTTTTAGCTTAGTAACTCCATTTTGCTACGAAGTATATCTAGATGTATACTACCTTCATATGCCATTTTTTTATTAAGAAATCAAAAATCTCCTTAAAGAGATATTCTACCCCTCCATCCAAACTTAGGCATTTAATATGCAACCTTGTCTCCTTCTCAACCAAAGCCTTAAAGCTTTTAAAGCGAGTGAACACCTCACTTTTCTCATGCATAAAGTAAACCCATACGTTCCGACAAGTATGATCATCAATGAAGGAAACATTATACTTTCAACCACTTAAAGTCACAATCTTTGTAAAACCCCACACATTAGAATGTATCAATTTAAGTGCCTTCTTGTATACATGGTTTTCATGTGAAAATGCGCGTCTTTTTTTCTTTCCAAATTGGCATGCTTCACATACTTTATACATCCCATCACCTCTAAACATAGGCAAACCATTCACAATCAGTTTTGAATGCATGTCTTTCAACCACTGCACATTGACATGACCAATTCACTTATGCCAAATTTTAACATCAACCATAACACTTGAACCTTATGAAAACATGGTGGCATTCATTCCAAGCAGACTTACATCAATAGTAAACAATATACTAGAATGTTTTCCTTTTGCAACCAATCTAGAATTATTTTTAGGATCTTCTACTAAACAACCGTTAGATGAATCTACAATTCTTGTTCTACTGTTTGACCAATAAAAGCTAAATTTTTAATAATATTAGGTACATGCAACACATCATCCAAGTACTTAATTTTTATGATATTACATACTCAAATAAACATTTCCAACCTGAGTAATGGAGTGAGCTATATCATCCCATGTCTCCACATAGCCTAGAGACTCCAAGCTGTTTCTCTCTCTAAACCACTCTCCATGAGAAGTCTTGTGGTTACAAGCACCTAAGTCTACATACCATACATTCTTCTTTGATGAACCATCAGTAGTCATAATATTCATAAAGTACTGCATAATAAACAATTGTTCACTTCTGTGTCATCATTGTTTCTGCTAATTGCAATACATAATTGTCTTGTTGCCTTTTTTCATTTTTAATTTCAACCTTCTTTTTGAAGAATTATTAGAAATGTGGCCTTTTTGACCACAATGCCAACACTCCCTATGATCACCAAAATTCTATTGTCTATTAGAATATTTGCAACTTGGCCTTTTTTACTCCCCCCTTCCTCAAGATTATTCTTCTTTGTTTTGCTATGCATCATAACTTTGATCCCACGACCACCACCTTTGCCTTTGCCACGACCTTTGCCACAATCTCTACCTCTACTAATAGAGTAAAATGCATATTGAGACTTATTTTTGCTCTGAGAAGAAAAGGAATCCAAGCCAATGTTCTTCTCCTCAAGTATCAGCATAGAAATCAAGTTTGCAAAATCATAGATGCCATCCCTCGTATTCATAGATGACTTGGAGCTCTTGTATTCATCTCCAAATCCATCTAAGCATGCACACATAACATCATCATCATCAACTATCACACTAACAGATCCAAGAGCTTCCACAATACTCTTGATCTTCAAGGCATAATCATTAATGGACAAGTTCCATCTTTTCACTTGATTTAGCCTCTAAAAACTTGAGCTATAGCTTTCTAGCCTTGGTGTTTACTTTGAATAACCTTGCCAAATTCTTCTATGCAATAGCAGGGATATCAGATTCTTATAAATAGCCCATCATGCTATTTATAATACTATAATAGACAACCAATACATGACTTTACTCTGTATCTTCTCCCAATCTTGTGGTTGAAGAAGTCAGACATTTTGACAAAACTAACAATTTGCAAAAAACACGCAACCCTTTTTCATTGATTGCACAATAACAATTGCAATCTGCAATATGTATGTAGATGCCTTATGCATCTACAAAACCAAACAAACACCTAAAACCTTATAGATTCAAAATTTATAACCTATGCATATGTAAATGGTTAACACAACCAAAGTTATATTACATCTAGAACTTGTAGAAGACCACTTGTTGCAAGTCCAAAACGGAGACCAAAACGACCTCGGATGCCAAAAATGATATCAAAAAATCCCTAAAGAGTAAATTTGCAATATATACATTATTCTTTCTACTCACCAAGCTTCACTGCAATTGGATACTAGAGCCTTGCTAACCTTAGAAGCCTCTTGTAGCTATAACCTAAGGTAAATCAAGCAAGGTAGAATAGCTTCTTACCCATTGTTGTGCTTGCTTTCGTGCTCTAACACCTTCACCCTAGCCTTCAATCAAGCTTCATGCAATCACGAGATAGCTCTAATACCATTGAAATCAAAGAAGAGGGGAGAGAGGTAAAGAAACCAAGAGCACGCATACAAAAGCAATGGACACTTGAGCACACAAAGAGATAGGGTTGAAATATTCATCTTCTTCTTCCACATAAAAGAACTAAATCTACAATATGATAAAGGACTAACATGAAAGTATCTCAATGTATGTATACACTATTACTAAGTATGAATCCAGTAAGAAAAGAAGAGGTGGCACAACAAATGTGCCATAACCAAAGGTGGACTACATGGGTTAAATCCAACCATAGAATCACTAGTGTATCCTCATGTCGGTCACATAAAATGCCAGTGACTAATATCCTACCACATCACCATGGCATACAGTGGATACCAACTCATGTAGAGCTGGATATCAAAACATATCATCTATATATTAGAGATTTTCTTATTAATTTTATTGATGAGTTCAAGGTTGAAAACTCAAGTGCTCTTTTGCAATTTGTTGAATAAAGAGATGGTTTAGTATAGGTCTCCAAGAGCCAAATTTGCTAAGTTCATTGCTTAGGCAAATTGGTTGGCATTCGCGAGATTTTTAAGAAGGGAAAGAGGAATCTGATGCACTATAAGGTGAGGTCATGCTTCTTCCATTGGGAGAAGAGTATGTTGAATTTCGTGAAACAATATACTAAACCATGATTCCAAGAGGAACACAAGGAGCAGTGTCATCAATGGAGGGATGAATCAACTGAAGTGTCCATTGAAGCAGTAAAGGACAAAATTTTACTAATGCCCAATGCTTATACAATACAAAATTTACCCCAAAAACCCTTTGTCCCCTTCCCTAAATTTTCTTGAAAATCATATCCCTTCTTAACTCTCAACTCAATAATCCTAACACATACCCCCAACACTCTAGCCTCCACTCCTCATAAGACATGACCCATGTAGCTCTCGCTACTTAATCTACTTTCCCTTATTAAGACAAACTCCCTTTCCTTAAAGCTTAGTTGCCTCCTTTGCACCTTTAACCCTCAACTTGGAGAAGCAAGTGGAAGATTTTCAAAGTCAGTCATTAAAGATCAACCTCATTGCCCCTTCCCAAAGGCATATGATATGTACTAAATTGGCTATTCAAAATGTCAAGGGCAAAAAGCACAATCTATAGGCTCAAGGGTGTCAAAAGGAAGTGCTTACACTAGTTGAGGTAGTGCAAGATGGTTTTGGGGTTTTTTGGCTTACTACAATGGTGGGTGCACTTGGAGTATAGAAGTTCGAGGTGCATTATGGCGAAAAATTAACAAACAGAAGAAGAAAGAACCAATAAGAAAGTGAGAGGATCCTAGTACACCCTATGTCACTTTTTTTAAAATTTTAAAGTTAGAAGGGTCCCTCATAAAAGTTTGTAATACATACACATTGAATTCCTAAAGAATGATACATGTCTATGAATCACAACCTAGTAGGGGAAAGGGGGGATGGAAAAATGAGCACCATAACCTCCAAAAACATCTAAGGAATCATTCCTTTTGTCTCACAAAATCCAAGCCTTCCTTTCAATCCCAAGAATACCCATTCAAGAAGCCACAAGAGGTTACATACAACACCTTGTCTAATTCCTCAACCAACCTTGCAACATCACCATTGAGCCATACATGTAAGTTTGGAACATGATACAAAATAAGAATTCATGTTGCAAAACCCCATCAAGTGAAAGTAGTACTCTAGACAAATAAACGAGATTCCATTGTACCCAATGGCACATTTAAATATCCAAACCCTCACATTATAAGAGGCAATGATTACATGAAAACCCTTACCAATGAGCTTGTATTATATAAGAGATGCCTTAAATTCACATGCATCCCATGACCACATCTATTAACATCCTCTTTAATCATTCTACAATCTCCTCATAACTTTTCTTTTTTTTCAATGCAATCGAAAAGTAATTGATATACAACTCCTAGCATGTTAGGTACCAAAAGAGAAACCAAACCTTGAATACCATGTAGGTTCCTAAAAGGTTAGTTCTCAAACTGAAATACAAAACTTGGCAAGTACCAAAACAAAACTCAAAACTTGTATACTAGCTATTTTATATTAAGATGCTTTTGATAACTAGCTATAGCAAAAAAAGAAGTTCAGCATGATGTAACTTAGTGGATTTAGCCTAAGGATCTTAAGGGTAATTTATGAATCCTAAGAAGCTCGCCTAATTATGGATGATGACTAAACAAGTCACATAAGCCACAAGGCACTAATGGATGGAAAAGATTCACATTATGGAAAATATAAAATCCAAAAGGGCCTCATAAAAATTTGAGGAGGAAACCTTAAACTTGAATTAGTCCCTTTGAGTGTGATCATGATAGTATGCCTTTTTGTCCCCTAAAGCCTCCTACATTCTAGGCTTCACCCTACTTTTTGTGATGAATGCCATCCCAAAAGAAAGGGGTCTCCCTTTCTTTTCACCCAAGTAACAACCCTTTCATCCTCCAAGATGGGATCCGCCACTCTTCAAAAAGTGCCATATCAACAAGTCAAATTTATTTTTGTTCCAAAAAATGACTATTTATTTTTTTACACAAAAACGTTTTCTTTATCTAAAAAGCACTCAAATATATTGCCAATTAAAATGTCCCTTTTATATTCTATTTTACATTTAAAAAAATTTCAAATCAATTTACCTTTTTAAAATTTCACACATGGAGTGCATAAGACCCTATAGAGACAGTTACATTACTTTATGTCTAACTTTTTTTTTTCAAGTACCACATTAACAAGGTAGGCTAATTTTGGCCCCAAAATATGACTTCCGCTCTTCTCAAAAAGTAGTCTTTTCCATCTATAAAGGTGCCTAACCATATTTTACATTCATCTAAGCATTTTCATGCTCTATTATACTCTCCAATCCTTCTAAGCTAATATCACACTAAGAAAATCAATTTACACAAGCTCCTCTCCTACCTTGCATTTCCTAATGGAAGCTCTAAGGAATATAAGCAATCATAAGAGAAAGCTGAATTTGCGTATTTGTGTGGATGAGAAATATGTTATGACAAAGACCCCTCATGATAAGCATAACCTAGAGACAACAATAGCTTCCCACTATCATATAGAGGGAAATAAAAATATTGATCTTTGGGTTGAGGGTTCCTTGTATCCAAATGAAATTTTAGTACTAACCTAAGTCCTCCTTTGAGTTTAGTATCTACATTATTTACTTACATTGGGAATGTTAAACAAGGTCTATTAGGTTATTACAAATGCTTAGGTGGCAATACTCATGCATCAATAGTATCAATCAATGTTACCTAATATTCATGAGTCTTTCTTTTAGTCACTAGCTCCTTTGGATGAATTTTTAAAAGCCTTGCATGGCTAGGAAAATAAAGTACTTATAGTAGAAGAAGAAATGAATAAATACAAGATAGGCTCCAACACAAGAAACAAGCAATGGCAAAGATGCAAAGAAAATCATCCATGGACAAGGAGAATGTGTCATTGAAAGCAACTAGAGAACAACAAGAACATTCTACGAAGTGACGTTACAAAGACACAAGCAAACACCCATAGACTACAAGAAAAGAAAAAATCGTGTACTACCATTGTTATCTCTATCAATGAACAGTGGAGTCTAAAAGAGAGAGGTGCAAGCATTAAGGTTAGTAATATCCCAATAGTAGACTATCTTGATGCACAATATACCTTAATGTTATCTACTTTTTTTTTCAAGAATTGTTTTTATTATGCTAGAGACCAAGGCGAGGCCTGGCAATTCAATCATATGAAGACATTCTTGAAATGCAAATATATTATTGGTTTGTGAGAGATCCTAAACGTCAAACACTTCACCTTGTTGCATTGAATGAGATTCTTCTAGATGTCCTTAACAATTTATTCATGGAAGAAGTTCAAATAACATGTGATATAACCAAGGTTAGTTGACAAAGCTACAAGGCCATATACATTATGATAGCAAATACATTGACTCACAAGAAATACATCATATATTTACCTCGTACATTTTGACTTAGAGCTATAAACTTAGCGCAAAATGTCAATGTTGTTGATTCAATAGAACCATAGTTTTCTAGCATAGAGAAAATGAAAGTGAAGAAAAGTAAAGCTAAAAAGATCATTTTTCATGAATATGATAAGTTTAATAATATTCTTGTTGACTTGGTTAAGTTGCAATGCACCACAGCTCCCTTCTACAAGGTGCAATTGCTCAAAAGGTATTGACTTGTTATAATATATATTAAGGATGTAATTCAATACAATTATTTCTAGTAAGTTTGTGCTAACTAAACAAGCTAGGTGCTATCTCAACTTTAGACTTTATTATCGAGCTTCACAAATACCAAATCATGAAGGGATACAAGATGATGAGAGTGGATCTCAAACTAATGAACTTCACAATGCCTATGCAAAAGATACCACACTTGTCCATCCACTTAGTGTACAATCCAAAAAGAAAATTTGGTGGCTAGTAGCACAACTATGGTGCCCAAGGAGACCCAACAATGTTTTCTTCTAGATCTTTCAACAAACTCCATATCTTAACATAATTTTTAAGCAAGCAGATTTCAAGAAGCTTAACATGGAAGGAGTTTACTTAATTCAATGTTAATTGACACTTGGATGTGATCACAAGACACTGAAGTCTATATATCTATTTTTCATGAAAGCAAACTTTTCTTTGACAATAATTGAAAAGCCATATTTCCAATTAATATTAAGAATGCCCATTTCTTTACTTTACATTGCCACATGTGTATATTTAACAAGCTATTGAAGTTACATTTCAATTATAAGCTATTAAAGTTAACATGCCAATTATGTATGCAAAATGAAGTCCCCCCTTCAAGCATAAAGTAACTATTGAGAAGATTGAGAAGCTATTAAATTTAATAAGTGCAAATAAAGATTTAAGATTTAAAAGGATAACATAATGTATGATGTAGAATAAAAAATATCAAAAATTAATTGTTTGCCACATATAAACATATATTTAATATGTAAGAATTTGTATCATACCTTCAGATGACTAAAAATAATGATTTTTTTGTCAAATTTTCACTCAATTGGGGTGTGTCTTCCATTTGAAGGGCCTCACGCTATTGGACCTTTCAACCTAGTGTTCAAGGGCTTCAACAACTCTATCTCACTATTCTTAGCTCTCCAGTGAATTGAAAGAAAAAAGAAGGGAGGTGCTTGACATGCTCTGCATCATCTTGTTTGTTTATTAGTTGTAAAACCTTCTTCTCTGGCATAATATCCATATGATCTAGTCTTTGTACTCTATATGATGCTGTGATTGAGAATCAGGACCGGAATACAGCATTTTTCTTCTTCTGATATTGTATCAAATTATTAATCTCTTCCAATACCTGCAATCACCAATATGCTAGGTGAAATGTTTTCCAAGAAAATGTACTATCAAGGAATCTTGCTTATGGGGAGTGACAATCTCCAAGATGTACAAACATTTATTAGAATCAAGTAGGCTTTGAGGCTACATATAGCATGCACACAATATGATTCAGCCCTTTTTAAACAATAGAAACAGAATCTTTCAGTTTATTCTAATTTAAGGGTTGGCACAATCAAGCATGCACAAAATATGATTCGGCCCTTTTTAAACAAAATCAGCAATCAAATGACAACAAAATATTGGCTGAGGCAATCAAATGACAACAAAATCAGCAAGTGAAATCTGTTGAATTATCATGTATGGTTAAAAACTCAGCCTTACTAGCATTATAACAGTCCAATATGCTTTACTAATGGAATTGCTCCATAAGGTGATTGAAATGTATCAGATAACTGGGTTGAACTTTAAAAGGCATTAGTCTTTTTCTTACTAGTATTAAAGTGAGATTCCCTAAAGGCTCAACTTCACTGACCATAACTTCTAAAATTTGTGGCAAAGGAAGACTAACTGCATACATATGACACACTTGACCCTGTTAGAATTAAAGGTAACATCACAGCTCAGTTCCACCAGCATTGCAATAGCTAAAGCAGAAGTGCAACCGCACCACACAATTGTGTAACCTGAACCTTTATCAGTTTTGCACTTCCCTCATCAGCTGGGGCACCTGAATCCTGTAACTCCTGCTCACTGTTAGCCATCCCCATGTGAACACAATTGTGTAACCTGAACCTTTTATCAGTTTTGCACTTTCCCTCATCAGCTTGGGGACCTGAACCCTGTAACTCCTGCTCACTGTTAACTATCCCCATGTGAACACACATTAGTGTGTGTAAAAGTCCATGTCTAGGTGTAAACACCTTTTACACCACTTAGCATTAAACAAGGGTCAAAGGTGTAGGTGGGTGTAGGTGGGTACTTCAGTCTATATATTCAGGCCCTATCAGTTTTACTTTCATCAATCATTTAATAATCATTATTCTTATAATTTCAGCTTTGGTATACATTCCCCCTCCCTACGCAAAACCCCCCGCCCCCCCCCCCCCCCCCAAATGGATTTACATCCACCATCGCAAACAGTGGTATCAAAGCAAGTTCGACTTCAGCTCATCACCAGTTGTCCCCTTGCTTTTTATGGTGCTACAGTAGCAACAGTAGAGGAGGAGGAGGAGAATGAAGGCACTAGCTGCCATCTATTGTCCATTCTCATTGCACACGAATGCTCCATCTATTGTCCATTCTCACTGCACACGAATGCTCCATCCCAACACTACCTTTCATTAGGTAAAAATTAGGCGATCCAAATTAGACGATGGCCATGCGCATGCATGCACTAAGACCTTTCCATCACTAATTCCTTGACCAAACGACCAAGCCAAACAACTTCTTTTGAAGCTTCAGTGGCTGAAATATATTCAACCTCAGTGGTAGAAAGTGCTACTACCTTTTTGCAATCTAGAGCATCAAGAAACTCCCCCACCAATCAAGGTAAAAACATACCCACTAGTAGACTAGCAAGTATCCAAGTCACCTGCCATCCTTGCATCACAATACCCCTACAGATCTAACGTACCCTTTCCATAGCAAATACATTTTCTTTGTGTGCCCTTAAGGTACCATAAGATGCATTTCACTACTTCCCAATGTGCTTTGCCAAGATTTGACATAAATCTGATTACAGCTCCCACTGCATGAGCAATGTCAAGTCTAGTGGCAACCATAGCATACATAAGTGAACCACAAGCTGAAGCATAAGGAACACCCTTCATAGAGTTGGCTGCCCTATCATCTTTTGGGCAATCTGTTTTGCTAAGCTTAAGATATGGTGGTTAAGGAACACCAAGTGGCTTAGCATCAGCCATAGAAAAACGATCAAGTACTTTGTTGATGTACTTTTCTTATGAAACAAGAGCTGCTGCTCTCTATTTCTTGTCACACGCATACCCAAAATGTATTCACTTAGACCCAAATCCTTCATAGAAAAGGCTGAATTCAGCTGTTTTTTCAATGAATTAATCTCGCTTTTATGCTTACCAGCAATAAGCATATCATCCACATAAAGCACAAGTATAATAAGGCTTCCATCATCAATCTTCTTGATATATAAGCACTGATGTGCATTACTTCTTTTAAACCCATGAGAGAGTATGAAGGCATCAAACTTTTTATACCATTATCTAGGAGCCTATTTCAAACCATAAAAGCTTCTCTTGAGCTTACACACCAAATGCTCCTTTCCTTGTATAACAAAACCTTCTGGCTGCTTCATGTACAGCTATTCTTCCAAATCAACATGCAAAAATGCAGTTCTAACATCCATCTAATCAAGTTCAAGATCCATAGATACTACAATAGCAAACAATACCCGAAGAATGGTCATTTTGACAACAAGAGAAAAGACTTCTTGAAAGTCAATGCCCGCTTTTTGTTCATGGAGTGCCCTTTTTACCACCTCTAGTGATAGACCCTTTTTGTATCTTCCACATTCCACCACCAAACATAGAAGTAACCTTTGCTGTCTAGCTGCCCAATAGAAAGAAAGCTTTTCTCGATGCCAGGTACATACCTAATATCGTGAAGGATCGATTCCTGACCATTTTCAAGAGCCAAGTGTATGGTGCCTATTTCTTCAATATCACAAGCATGGTTGTTACCTAGATAGACTTTCCCAAGATTACCTTTTGCATAAAAAGAAAAACGCTCCAAAGATGGAGTTACATGAAATGAAGCACCGTTGTCAACAATCCACGATTGTGACAAACCATTATGAGCTGACAACAAAGCATCTATCACATCCTTTTTAGTGGTATACATATCCTCCACTGTCATAGAACGTGGATCTAAAGATGCAACCAGCAAATCAACATCTTTATCTTCTTCTATCTCCTCAATAACAACACTAGATACCACATTTGCTTTTTCTGTTTCTTTAGGGGTAGAGTTAACATCCTTTTTTTTTTTAACATTTTGCATTAGCCTACTTCTTGCATTCTTGTTCCTTTTTAAAGTACCTGCAATCATGCATTTTATACCCTTTGCAACCACACTAATAAGAAGTTACATCTTGTTGCTTTCCTTTCTTTTGCTACGATTTTTATTCTTATTTACAACATTTGATCCTTTTTCAATTCTTCCTCTTACATTGTAGGCTCATCCACTGTTTTTCCCACTTGCCTTGCATCTAATCTCTTCATTGAAAATACAACCACATTGTCATGTCACTACGCGGACACAGTGTGAAAAACTCTAGAGTGCATCGTTATCCAACTTTCTTATTAATCTAGAGAGTCAATGCCATATTACTCATTAGTGTAAGTGTCCATAGTATGAATGGTTTAAAAATACTAGATTTTTGAATAAATTTAGTCTATTTTTTATATTTTGGATATAATTCTTGTAAATATCCTAAAAATGTATAAAAAACTTCTAGAATAGAGTGACATGTAAAAAGCAAGTGGCTTTTTCAACTAGTTTGAGAGATCTAATGCAAAAACAACTTGTGAATTCGCATGGCGCGCGATTGCAGTTTACAAGGGCAATAAATAGCACTCCGCAAAATTGGGAGAATGAGCGATATGGGAGAGGGAGAATTCTGGCCAAGTGGCTTGGCATTTTGCCCCTCTTTCAGAGCCAATGGACCCATCAGATTTGTTGTCTGAGTGACGGAGAAGTTAATGTTTGGTGCGCATTTTTTGTCTACAAGGGAGCTCCAAGCGATCTAATGCTTGGAGATTGCTTCCGAGTAGTCTCAGACAAGGATTTTGTTTATCTTCTCAGGTTTTATCAATACATAGTGCTTTGATTCATTGAGCTTTGCCTTTATCTTGTATATCTCTTATCTATTCTTTTTCTTCTCTTCTATCTCATATTCTCTACTTCCTTCTCTCTCTGATCCCTGGTGGATACGACCTTTCAAACGACACTATCAAATGTCAAGTTGGGGTTGTTGCTCAATGACACAACCAATGCTTCCCACGAATCGAGCAAAGTCATGAGCAAGAAGATAGCCCTCAATTTAGGATCAAAAGCTAGCAAGCATGCATCCTGTAACTGACTCAAAATACCAGTGAAAGCATTCAAATGCTCTGAGGCAAGCTTACCTCATCAAGATTTAAGTTGACCAACTTTCGCATGAAATGTACCTGATTGACAAGAATTGTATTCTCATATATAGCCTTGAGTTTCTCCCAAGTTGCATAAGCAGTAGCAAGTCCCTTGATATCAACCAAGATATCATCTGTGACAGCCATTTTAATGTAAGTAATGTTGAGAAACCCTTCACCCGCAATTTGCGTTTTTTGCGTTTTGCGTTTAGGGTTTGCAGCCCCAAAAAAGGGCGCCATCCTAGACTGACTATGCCTATTTACAGGCCACTCTCTCATTCATTCCTCACGGCTAATTCATTCAGTCCGTCACCTCTTCTCTCTAGCCTCTCCACTACCCTCACACCTCTTTAGGAGAACATTGCGGTTCGTGGTTTGCGGCTGTCTTCATCATCTTTCTTGTGCTACGGCACCCTTGTTCCCTTGTATCACATTCACTCCATGATTCAGAACTTCATCATTCCATTCATCAAAGTTTCGTCTCTCTTCTCTTCTCTTCTCCATATTTGCCGAGTTCACTCCATGTTCCTCCCCGCCAACCCTACTGTCTCGCCAGTATGTCATCTTTTGACATGGTATTAGAGTTGGATTTGCTCACCTAGCAACGAAGATCCTCCACTCTAGTGAAGACAAAGACCGATGGTGGGTTTGGCATCCGCTTTTCTTCTTCTGCTGCATCAAAATCTCGTTTTTGCAGATTTCACGTGTTTCAGCCTACTGCCCACACCCCGTTCGCGGAAGACATCTCAACCGAAGCTGTCCATTGCTATCTCCATCAGTTGGCACCTGATTTCTACCCCTCTTCACACAGTTTGGAGCTGATTCTAGCCAGGCAACTGCTATTCCTATACAGACCTGTTGCCGTACAGCCTGCTACATCATCACATTCCTGCTGCCTGCATTTTTAGTCTTTCTCTCTCCTCACCTGCGTTTTTCTACTGGTTTCAGTCTCTTACTGCTAGTAGCATTCTCCTCCCACTGGCAGCTTACTTCCGGTCCTTCCACCCCTTGCAGCAGATATTGCAATTCGTGCCTCACACTACCCTCATACCCCTTGAGGCGGACATTGCGGTTCGTGGTTCATGATGGCTGACCTCTTCCTTCTTCAGCAAGGCATGCTGGTATCCATGGCTTCTTTATCAACAGATATCCAGATTATTGGGTGCTCCTACTGTGGTATCACCAGACACACCACTGAAGATTGCCGACTTCGACCTTTGCTTCCCAACCCCCCAGAGCATATGCGTCTTCCACCAGACACTCCTTATGCCACCTCTCCTTTCTGGGCCACAAAGATTATTCTGCATCGGCTATCAAAGTACTATACTCAAGGTAATAAGACGCTGTCAGAGGGGTTTTTGTCGAAAGGTCGAATCCACTGAGGATCAAAAGTAGAAGAAAGTAGAGATAGGAGATGGAAGAGAAGATAGAGAATACCCAAGTGGTAAACACGACAAAAACAAATCACAATGAATTGAATCAATATGAATTGAAAGAACCTGGAAACTTTGCACTACTCAGAAGCAATCTCCAAGCATTAGTTCTCCTGGAGCTCCTTCATAGACCAAAAACGTGGATCAGAAAAATCAGCTCTTTTTTTGTTGCCCGGAATCCAAATTTGATGGCTCTGTTGGCTCCGAAAGGGGAGTAAAAACCCAGGACACCTGATCACGGATTTCCCAGATCACTCCTTCTTCTTCTTTCAGTTCAATCTGCAGTTTTTAGCCTATTTACAGCGATCGCGATGCGCGCAATTTCGTCAATCTGTATTTTTATGAAAAATCTCCTAACTGGCTGAAAAAGCAACTAGCTTTTTGCATGTCATCCTAATCTAGAAGTTTTTTCTAATTTTTTCGGATTTTTACAATAAATAATATCAAAAATCTAGTATTTTCAGATAATCCATGCAACTCACACTAGTACTAATGGCTCAGATCACATTGACTCTCTAGATCAATAGAGAATTCGGATGATGATGCATTCCATACTTTTTCACATTGTGTCCTCATAACATCACGACAACGCATCCGATGCGCACTAAGTCCTTTCAAGCACATGGAGGATCGATTAGCACTATGACCTCCTGGAGATCGTCCCAATGCCCGTAGCAGTCTTCTCTCACTTATTTTCAAGTACAGTGGCTTCCACGACCTATGGATCTGCAATCCGATGCATCGAGAAATAGTGATTGTTTAATACCGTCTCCTCGTCAGTCTGCTTCTTCGAGAGACAGTGGCTGCTCAACTCCTTCCTCTTCTTCGGCTACCCAATCTGCTCCACTGAGAGACAGCAATTGTTGCCCACCTCTAGCTCATTCTAAGCCCCACCCTTTTCCACCCTCGACTGCTTAGGTTCGAGAGGCTACCTCTAGGAGCTCTTTGACACCCCAAATACCTTTTTCAACACGACCGACAGCACTTCCTTCGTTATTAGACATTTCGGAGTCCGTGATCCATGAGTTTTTGGATTCCCTATCTACTTCAGAGGAGGATGTTATTTCTTTGCCCTCAGAGGGGACATCTACTTCTTCGACTTCAGCAGAGGCTCCTCCACCTCCCACCTTAGAAGGGGAACCTACTCCACATAAAGTTCTTCACCCATCCTCGACTTTCTTGGGATGGCTCTCTTCAACCAATCATCTTTTCTATTGATACCCAGGATCTTCAAGTACCACCTAAATCAGGACCTCGGAGGTTCAACCACGACTTGGTGACGAGACCTTCGTATTCCTTTCACCATGGATGCACGGAGTTAGATTGAGTTTCGGGTTCTCCAGTTCACTCTGTCTACTGGTCTTTACTGCAGGTCCCCTTTTTGGTGGAAATCTTGGATCTTAGGGGTCCTCTATATCTACTTGCCTTGGTCACTTGATCAACATGGAGCCACCTCCCAAGATTGAGTACGCGCAGATCCTTATGGTTCTCAGTACCACACAAAATCTGACATTCCTCCTATGCATTGCATGTTTTCATCATCTTTGTACTAGGGCGCTTGGATATGTGAACAATTTTCCCACGAGGAACCTTGTCCAAGTGGCACCTCCTACATGAGCACTCTTCCGCATGTAGCATTGCATCTCCACCTCACTGTTCTCTTGTTCCCCTTTCTGGGCCTGAGAGGAGGTGTTGAGAAACCCTTTACCCGCAGTTTACGTTTTTGCGTTTCTGCATTTTGCGTTTAGGGTTTGCAACCCCAAAAAGGGACGCCATCCTAGACTGACTATGCCTATTTATATGTCACTCTCTCATTCATTCCTCACGGCTGATTCATTCAATCAGTCACCTCTTCTCTCCGGCCTCTCCACTACCCTCACACCCCTTCAGGAGAACATTGCGGTTCTTGGTTCGTGGTTCGTAGCTGTCTTCATCATCTTCCTTGTACTACGACACCCTTGTTCCCTTGTATCACATTCACTCCATGATTCAGAACTTCATCATTCCATTCATCAGAGTTTCGTTTCTCTTCTCTTCTCTTCTCCATGTTTGTCGAGTTCACTCAATGTTCTGCCAAGGAATCATCACAATCCTTTTGAAAGAGTATACTCTACATACGATCTTTCCAAAGAACAAAGCCATTGCCATCAAATTTATGAATCTCACAGAGATTCTTTGTGTCAGATATAGATGCACTGCCAACCATCTTCAGCAATAAAAAACTGCAATAAAGTGCAAATTACTTTTAGCCAATACCAAGGTTGTTGAATGTAACAAGAAGTACACACTTGTACTTTCAAGATGTCCAAGAAGCAAATGTTTTGCTGCAATTATAGTCTCAAGTATTGATTACAACATGTACACAAATCAAAACTGATACATTTGCATTAACGAGAGCTCCCACTTTAGTAATACACCACCATAATTCCCAAATGCAATAACCCAAGTGCTGTATATACCACTATTTCACTGCATAATGAGCATTCAACAATACATATACCAAGAGAAGCCACCCTTTTACAACATTTGAAACATCCCAAGTTTAAATTTCTCCCACTCAGTAGTGAATCTGCTGCAAATTTCATTGTTAAGGCTCAAATCGACTCAAAGTACATCACCGATGTGAAAAGCCCCAAAATTTTTGTAGTGAATCTACCCCGATTGCATCAATACATCTTCATGAGCATCAAATGCGGGCAAATGTTGCAGAAATTTCACGAATCCTGCAAAAGCCCCAAATTTCAGAGTCCAAGAGTGCACAAATTTCAATGAAATTGACTCAACCGAGCAAAATTTCACTTATACATGAAAAGCCCCAAAATTTTCAAGGTATGTGCATCCAATGTCTGCAATTTATGGGTCAACAGTTGTTATGCATGTTCGACACCAAATCTAGGAAAAGCCCCAAATTTCAAGAGTAAATTTGCACAGATCTTTGTTCTATGCTTGCAAGCGCGAACACCTGGTAAAATAAGGGGCTTGATTCTTCAAGAAATTAAATATATCAAAAATGTCTGAAAAAAAACAGAACAATTCAAGCCATTGACCTTTCTGACCCATCACCTGCAGTCTGACCCCGTCATCCGCAGTCCTGGCCTGTCGCATGCAGTCTGCCTGGTCCTAGCAGTTTGCTTGGTCATTGCAGTCCGCCTGGTTGTTGCTGCCCACCTAGTCAAGTGCAGTCCGCCTAGTCATGCGCTATCCACCTTGTCCACACAATCGTCATGTTAACCAACTTTCGACAGGTCTACCAGCCTGTCGCAATCATTGACTTTGACCTGTCACGCAAACTGCCCCGTCAACAGACCTACCGGCCTGTCACGTTTACCTGACTGATTTGACCATTTTCAAGCCCATTTTCTTGTTCTTTCTTACCTTTCTTTTCTTCTTTCTTTCTTACCTTTCTTTCTTATGTTTCTTTTCTTTCTTACCTTTCTTTTTCTTCTTTTCTTTCTTGAATCTTCTCTATTCTTTTTTTCTCTCTCTATCCTTTTCTTTCTCTCTATCTTTTCTTTCTTTCTCACAAAGACTCAAGAGAAAAGATTAAATATTAAAGTTTTAAATAAACAAGTTTAAAAACTCTCTCCTTTCCTCTCCCTCTCATGATTCAAATTTCATCCATCTCTCTCTCATATAGAAAAATGGACCAAAGACCAAAGCTCTAATACCACTTGTCAAGAAGTGGGCTGGAGAGAGGGAAAGAGGAAAGAGAAGACTGCAGAAGAGAGAAGTGTAGAAGAGAGAGAAATAGAGTGACGAGGAGAGAGAAAGACAGGAAAGAGAAAAAAGCCAGAGGCTATGAGCAAGATGGGAGAGAAGTACACTAATGTATTAATGTGTCAAAAGATGAGAAAAATTACATGTGAGAGAGAGAGAGAGAGAGATTTTCAAATTCTCAAATTTGAATAGTGGCCCATCATCCATGGGAGAGGATAGTTGCATTGTGCCATAATCCATTGTGTATATAAGAGAGAGAGAGAGATCGATGAAATTTGAATCATGAGAGAGGGAGAGGAAAGGAGAGAGAATTTTTTTACTCCTTAGTTTAAAACTTTAATATTTTCTCTTCAGTCTTTGTGAGAAAGAGAGAAAAGATAGAGAGAAAGAAAAGAAAGAAAAGAATAGAGAGAAAGAAAAAAAGAATAGAGAAGATTCAAGAAAGAAAGATAAGAAAGAAAAGAAAGAAAAGAAAGAAAAGAAAAACGGCCCTAAAAACGATCAAAAAAGCGACCGTTTACAACTTTATTGGCTGCAAGGCTTAAGGGTACAGGAGTCCAGACCCACGTGCGGCATAACAATCACGGCAGGGCACAGTTGGACGGGTCACAGGGTGCAATCAGATGGGTCACAGGAAATGGACCGGACCGGATAGGACCAAATGCAGCGGATAGGACAAGACCGATTGACCCCTCCGCCAGACGTGGACAACCTTGTTTAGCTGTGACCGTGTTTTTATGCCCTTGAATTGCCTTGTGTTCTTTTGGATAACTAAATTGCTACATTTTTGTCCCCAAAAAAAAAACAACAACAATAAAACATCTCACGATTTTGGCTATAATTCTTTGATTACCGATTCCTTTGTTGCTTGATTGGATACACCCAATAAGCCTAATTGAACTCTCAGCTACACAAACAACGTCACCTTCAAAGACCTAGAACTAGCTATACTCTCAACCAAAATCTCTAGAGAAACTTTTAGTCCCTTATGGCCTATAATTATTTGCAGCTGCCGGTCCTTATGTAACATGAACTATCCACCACACAAACCATTCAACCTTCTAAGACCCAGTACTGTCCACAATTCTGCACTTAAATCTAGAAGATCTAAAGAGCTCCATTGTCTCATATGCACCTCCTTAGACAAGTGAGTACTAAAAAGAAAGGTGTACCACATAAACCACTTATCCAAAACCTATTGCAGTATAGGCATGGAACTGTTGCCCAAGGTCGTCAAGACTCATGAACCAACACTGCATATTATCTTAAAAACCACCATCAGCTGTGATAGTAATAATACTCACCCCTAGTCTTTAGACCTCCTTCAAGCCCAATGTTTGTCACTGAAACAATCTATCACTCTGAACAGCAAAAGTTGCCTTACCTAGATAAAGAATATGAAGAAAATCTTATGTCTCAGTGCAAACTCATTCTTCAAGGTCTCGGTGCTGCCTCATCTTACAAATGCTGCAGTACAATTTCTATCGATCTCATGCACCTTCATCATTGTTGTTTACCTTAATGATAACCCTAAAATTAGTTTTTTTACACGGGTGGTTTCCATTTTCTCCATCCATATCGGCCTACATGTGATAGCTGAGTTCCTCAACATGTTTCATAGTGCCATGAGTTGCTTACAACAGCCTCTAAAACCAAAAAAAAAACCCACAAAAGCCCCCCCAAAGAAAGAACATAAGAACAAACAAACTCACCCCCTTGCCCTAATGTCCTGTCATCCTCCTCCATCCAACTCCCTAATACAACCCATTGTTAAGCAAAAGTACCTTGACACCTTGCACTTCACAAAAAGGAAAGATTGACACAAGGGCAACCACATGACAAGCCAGAAACCTCCAGAACGCAAGAACGAATGTTAGTTGTACCTCCATTGCAACCATTGTCGGAGTGAGGCAAGCTACGCCTGAATATCCTGAGCGGGCAGCCAGTTCTGAAAAGTAGTCAGCCTAGAATTAGAATCATGTAGGATACAGTATAACTTCCCCTTCTTTCCAAGATCACGGTAAAACATTCATTCAAAACCTTAATGCTGAAAGGTATATGTATCTTACGTTTCAGAGAGACAGTAGCATCTGCATCTGCATAGAAAGGACTCCTTTCCTTCAAAATATCCGAAACCTTTGACATAGCCTAGAAGGCACATTGGCAGCATTTAACTTTATAGTCAATACAAACAATAGAAGAACAATTTAATGCTTATTCTGCAACCTCAGAATAACCAGAAGACTCAACCAATGGTTGTGAACTAGTGGTGTCCACCATCACCCTTTCCACCAAAGTCTCTAAAGGAGCATCCAGCCAGACTGTTACACCATGCCTCAGATAGCTCCTGTCATCATGAGGTGGTAAACACATCTTTCTGTATCAACAGAAACGAAGTTCAAACACAAAATAAAGTAGATTTCCCCAAGTAAGTTTTAAACTCAGTTTAAGAAAATGCAAAACAATAAAGTAGTTGCTGTTACTAACCAATTCATTGGCCGCACAACAATACCTCCACCGGTTGCAACAACCAAACGGCCCATACAAGAGAGCTGTTTCAACACTTCTGTCTAGTGATACAACATCCAAGTAATACTTAGGATTGTCCATTATTACAAGTGGAATACATCTCTCTTTCCAAGCATAAATGTGTTGAGTGTGACACATGTAAGTCAGGCTACCACATGAAATCAAACTTCCTCTTAAGATCTACACAAACCTCAGCATCTCTGTAGCCCTCCTCCTCTTCATCCCCACTTGTTCCTCCAGCAGCGTCTTGAATGAGCTTATCACTGCATAGCTCACAGCAAGCCTGATTATAGAAACTCAAAAATAAACAGAAGGTTTATCAAATCCCAAACCAATTTTGTTGTCCAACTTACAGTTAATCAGCCTCACCTGTCAAAGAAATGATACCCCAAGGCTTCGGCTAAAGCTTTGCCAACACTATCCTTTCCACTCCCCATCATGCCTGTAGAGAATAGCAGTGCTCAGCCCCGAGATGGTCTCAAAGATTCTCTAGCAAAGTTCTCTCAGAGACAGCGTCCATGAAACAGACCTATAAGAAATATGCAAGCTCCCTTCAGATCTGGTGCAACTTCACTAGCTCTTTTCTGCAGACAAGTTTTCTAATCAAAGTCTTAGGAAGCTTTAAACATGTGCAAAGAGTCAAAATCCAGACATGAATGTTAAGTGTCAAAGCAGAGTGAGTGCATATAGTGCTGCAGAGAAGACTACACAAAGTACAGTGCGCAAAGCAAACATTCATTCACAATGCGTTGATACCTTTGTGTGTGCCAAGCAAACATTCATTCACAATGTGTCGATAAATGGAATCCAATCAGCCTGCCTAAATTGCTGATAGTATAATCTTAAGACACCTACCCGAAAGAATGCATACGGGTCAATTTTTGCAATGTAGAGTGGACAAGCATAATAATAACGCTCCTGGCCGGCCTTAGCAAGTGGGATGGTGTATATCAAGAAATAGCAAGCAAACAGCACATACCTTCAGAGCAATTCCACCTTGATCCTGCAATTGACCTAAGCTCATGCAGAAAAAATAGCATAGAATGAGCCCGTTGGAAAGTTGGAACCACTGCCTACAAAGCTTCGAATCAAAACGCGTGAGCCTGACGCAGACCGACATGATGGAATGAGAATAAGACAGAAGGCTCTGACCTGTGATGTCAAGAGAGGCTGAGCGGAGACGCGGGTGACGACGGAGCTGAAGGCAGACCGTGCGAGCATTGTCTCTCTTAATTTCAGGAAGCCTGACTGTTCCTGTGGTAGATGGCATAAGTGTGCTCTGGTGAAGGTAAGATGATGGGAGGATGGAACTCTCCACGACCAGCGCGTCCATCCCTCTCTCTCTCTCTCTCCAATGCAATGTTGTTTGGCTCCAAGATGCTCTGAATAATGGCAAACTGTTTGGCTGCCGAATCCGTAAATCTATTCTATCTCTCAGCTAGCGTACATGAGGGCTTACGATAGTGACCCGTTAAAGAAAAATAACGTGGCCTTCACTTATTGGCGACTCCATGAATGTTTGGATTACGGATGTGAATTTCATTTGAATTTCATCCATACTTCTATACTACCAGGCCTGTTTCCTAGCCTATATGGAAGCCATATAATGTTCCCAAACCTTCAAATTTTAAAAGCAAAATAAAATTTAAAGATTAAAACATTATTTCTTCTGCTTTAGGCTCCCAATCCGATGGTCCCATCTTTGCAACTCTCACTCTCTCTCTCTACATACACACACATGCAACCATGGAGTAGACAATGAGATATAGCAAGCGTCTCCTACCTCCCTCTCGCCATAACAACTCTCTCTCTCTCTCTCTCTCTCTCTCTCTCTCTCTCTCTCAAATAGTGCAACACTACATTCAAGGTGCAAGCTACAAAAGATGCTCCAATGGACAAACTTGCTCAAAATCAAACTATGTCTACAAGGTCAAAGAGAGGAGATAATGTAGCACGGTCCATGTATAGGGAGTTCCTCCATCAAGCATCTCAATCGTGCATGAGATGACCACAATGAAGATTATTGTGATGATAAAGACCTTGATTGATGCTATGGCAGAAAATGGTGAATGGATGTATAATTGATTATGGTCATGGCATACGCACATTTGGACTACTCTTATTTTTGAATTATTGTTTATTGATCTTTGAATTGTTTGTAATGCAAATATCATTTAATGTTTATTGTTTCTCTATAATCAATGTGTCTTCTCTAATTTTACTTTGTGAACATGCAATATTCATGCAATAAATCATTTGGATTTTGTACTAACAAGTGATTTGCAATTAAGGTGGGGGGAGGGGATATGTGAAATGCATTGCATAACCCCTTCCCCCCCACCCTAAAGAGGGACTCGGAGTAGCCATGTCTAACTTGAAGTGGTGAAGAGGTTCAAATCCTCTACTCTCTTAGTAGGTTCAACAAATCATGAGCCCAAACACAAGCAAGGGATGTAGCATCAAAAGGCATTTAGAAGCTCATCTACCCATCGTCTCCTTTGGAATAGGCATTGAAGCAAAGTCAATAGCTAAGACAGATGGCATGCCAATGCAAATCGCATGAAAAGGCATTTAGAAGTCGATCTGATTGTATTCTCTCGCACAGTAAGAAAGTGTGAAACACCTAATTCCTACATAAGTTGTCAATACTACCTAGGAATGGGGATAAGCTCATCCTATTGTAAAGGGGACTGAGAAGCCTCTGGTACCTAGAATGCACCTATCTAGGATAAG
This sequence comes from Lygodium microphyllum, assembly GCF_053477565.2. NCBI lineage: Eukaryota > Viridiplantae > Streptophyta > Polypodiopsida > Schizaeales > Lygodiaceae > Lygodium > Lygodium microphyllum. Next base: position 13,685,193 of record NC_141140.1, on the reverse strand, counting down.
GACTCCCCCTCACTAGGTAAAGGTAAATTCACCTCATCCAAAGAGGAATCTCCCATTTGAGGGCTCAACATCCTCAAAAGAAACCTTACGGGATGGGGAAGGAGTAGGAATACTTGAAGACAAAGTAGTAGTAAAAGAAGAAGCAATCAAAGGATAAAGGGAAGTAGGTGGAAAGAGAGAAGGAGGGGGAGGAATCACAAACAAAGGAGGAGTGCAAATAGTGAAAGGTGAGAAGGATCGAAGCTTGCACTTGGAGAGCTATGGCCGGAGAGCAAGAGCAAGAAAGAGAGAGACACGAAATGGGAACTCCAACAGTCACAATGTGTGAATGGGCCTTCCTTTATTCAAACTGTCACTAAAAGAATAAAGAATAAAGTGACAGCGAGACGGACACTCGTTACTTGTAGTGTGCAACAGCAGGTATTGTCAATGTAGTAATACATGGGCAGCTAGGTAGAGGCGCCTTTACCCCCAACAACCTCCCACTTAAAGGCGAATCTGCCCCAGTGAGGAGTGAAAAGAAAAAAGAAAAGACAGTACAATGTACACATGTACAATATGATGATGGAAAACATCATCTCATCCAACGCCCATCAATCTCTTGAGGAAGGCAAAGTGCTCAATAGTGAGGCCTTTCGTGAGCAGATCTGTAGGATTTTCATCAATGGAGATCTTGATAAGGCCAACAGACCTATCCTCCACGACCCCACGTATGAATTGATACCTCATCTCAATGTGTTTCGTCTTCGCATGGAAGACCGGATTATTGGCTAGCTGAATAGCACTTATAGAATCCGAATGCAGTGTAGGTATAGCATCAATCCCAAGGTCATGAACCAAACGGCCTAACCATATGGCCTCCTTGCAGGCCTGGCTACAACATACTCAGCCTTAGTGATAGATAGAGTTGTACACTTTTGAACCCTGGACATCCAAGGGACAACACCTCCAACATAGGTGAATACATAGCCAAAAGTGGACTTCCTACTATCTACATGGCCTGCATAATTGGAGTTTGTGTATCCTAGCTGCTATAGCAAATACACATATCCACTATGCCCTTCAAGTATCTCATGATACTCTTCATGGCATCCTAATGCTTCTTGCTAGATGTAGCCATATAGCGTGCCACAACACCAATTGCAAAGGCAATATTTGAACGAGTGGCTATCATGGCATACATCAAACTGCCCACGGCTGATGCATAAGGGATCTTGGCCATCTCGGCCCTCTGCTCATCTATCTGCAGACAATCAACCTGTGAGACCTTCACATAAGAAGGTAAGGGACAACCAATAGGCTTCATGTTCTACATGTGGAAACACTCAAGAACTTTATGAATGTACTCCCTCTGTGAGAGGTAGAGTAGTCCTTGATGCATGTCGCACTTAATGCACATACTAAGAATGTGAGAGGCACATCCCAAATCCTTCATCTCAAAGCTCTTCTTCAACTAATATTTAAGAGCATCTAGCTCATCATGAGCTTTCCTTGCTATTACCATATCATCCATATAAAGTACCAAAATAAGCAATGAGCCATCACAGGTTTTCTTTGTGTAAAGACACGGATCCATAGCACTCATGTTGTAGCCATGTGACTGCATAAAGGTATCAAACTTATGATACCACTCCCTAGGTGCCTACTTCAAGCCATATAGACGTTTCTTTAACTTGCACACTAGGTGCTCCTTGCTAGGTTCTACAAAGCCCTTAAGCTGATCTATGTAAATCTCATCATGCAAATCCCCATGCAAGAATGCAGTCTTGACATCCATCTGATAAATGTCCAAATCAAGCTGTGCGACTAAGGCCAAAACCAAGCGTAGGGTGGTCATCTTGACCACAGGAGAAAAGACTTCATCAAAGTCAACTCCATGCTCCTATTTAAAACCCTTAGCAACAAGTCTTGCCTTATAAGCCGGCTTGGGTTTTCTAGAGGTACTTTTCAGCTTGTACATCCATTTGCATGATAAAGCCTTCTTGCCCTTAGGCAATGCAACTAAATCCCAAGTCATATTCTTACACAGAGGGAGTCCATCTCAAATTGCATAGCCCTCTCCCAAGAGTGATCGTCACCCTTGCACATAGCCTCATCATAGGTGAGAGGCTCTCTTGCCTTTGTAACCAAGATATAATGCATTGAGGGCTCAAATCTATCAGGCAGACATCTATCTCTAGTAGACCATCTCACTGTAGGCTCTGCTGCATGTCCAACATCTTGTCCAACACATTGGCCATGTGTACCAACTGTTGTTGCAAGCTGTCCAACTGGTTATGTAGGAGCATGTGGCTCATCCTAGAATATAACCCTCCATATCTCTACCACCTTCTCAAGTTGCTAATGCATCTTGTCTTCATGGAAAACTACATTGTGGCTATGAATGACTTTCCACGCATGCGAATCCTAGAGGCGGTAACCCATCCTGGTTGCATCTCCATAGCCAAGGAAAACGCATTTGACACTCTTAGAATCCAGCTTACTACGCTTGTCCTTGGGCACATGGCAGTATGCCTCACATTCAAAGACACGTAGATGCGCATAAGACAGAGGTTTCCCAGTCCATACCTTCTCTACAACCTGGAAATCCAAACCACTGGAAGGTAATCTATTTATGATATTCAAAGTTGTATTGTCTGCCTCAGCCCAAAAGCTATGTAGGATGGAACCCACTAACAAAACATGGTCAACAGAGGACCCATCAACTACAAGAGGATAAAGGCTACCAGTCTTGGCACCTCTAGTAAGCACAAGTTCGCAACGCGTGATTTCCAAGAAGAATCCCCAAATGAAACATGAAACCCAGCATCATCAAGTTGCCCTGCAAACATAAGACTACATGTAAGTGCAGATACATGACGTACATCATGTAATAAAAAAGTACTGCTAGTAGAGAACTATAGATGTACATCCCCAATGCCAATAATAGCAAGTGACATGTCATCACCCAAGCGGATTGAACCAGAGACAATGCAGTAGGAATGGAACCACTCACGGCATGGTGGAACATGAAATGAAGCACCAGAATCCAAAAGCCAGCACAGTGCATGCATAGAGTGAACCTCGATCAACAGTGTAGCATCACAAGAATTAGTTGCAAGTATGTACTCCCCATTGGAGTCCTCAGCCTGCGTGACATGAAATGAAGCACCAAAATCCAAAAGCCAATACTATGTATATATAGAGTGAACCTCAGTCAATAGAGCATAGCATCACAAGAACTAGCTATAAGTATGTACTCCCCATCGGAGTCCTCAATCTGCGTGACATTTATTTCTTTGATTTTCACACTGGATTTCGAAGGCACCATGTTGCGATCAGAGGACTTTTCCTGTACTTTGTCTTTCCCTTTCTCTTTGCGCTTCTCATTGCACAACACATGACATTGTGGGTGTATATAACCCTTCTTGCTGCAATGATAACATGTCACATTAGCATTTCTCCCATGAGACTTGTTGCGCAACTTACCAAGTGACTTAGACCTAGACGTCTGCGAGTCTATGCCACGTCCATCCCCATGGTCATTCTTTCAAGTACCATCTCTACCTCTAACAATCAAAGCATGCGACACACAAGAGGCATCCAAGTTCTTATGGTTGAGCTCTTTCTGCAGAAGAGCACTCTCTACATTAGGCAAGATCAAAGTAGTAGCAGAAGCACATAAGGCAGTGCAAAATACATCCCATGACTCACTCAAAGTCCTAAGCAAAAACAATGGAGTAACTTCATCATTGAAAGTAATATCCTACGAAGTCAAGTTCTTGAGAATAGCATGGAACTGGCTCAAATGAGCAGACATTGTCACATTCTCCTTCATGTGCAGGTCCATAAGCTACTTCAACCAATATATTCGACTTGCTGGACTTTTCTTGTCATAGATGTTCTTGATCTTATCCCAAAGCTACTAAGCACTCTGTGCTTCCTCAACCACATTGTAATGCACCTGTTTAGTGAGAGACAAGATGAGGGTGGACTTGCATAACTCATCAAATCTCCATCCATTCGTCATCAGTCATAGTTTTAGGGTGCTCTCTAGTCAATCTTAGTGGTTTTATATGCGATTTCTACACCAACATCTACCAAACTTGGCTCTTCCAATAGGCATAATTTGTACCATCAAGTTTAGTGATGTTGAAGATAGCACTGTCAGTGGAAGAAGATGCCATACTGCAAGCTGAAATAGTGTAGACAATTCAAAAACTGCTTGCTATTTTCTGTTGTAAACAACCAAAATACCACCAAAACCAAGGCAAAATGACCACGAATTGATAGCTAATGATGCTGCCCACTAAATAGCATCAGTAATACATCAAATCAGGATGATTCAACATGAAAATTCCACATCAGTCCATACATAAATGCTTGTAATAAATTACAGAACTCTAAAAATGAGCGTTGAAAATGTCAAAAGCAATCCCAAGTCGATCAAATATTGCCAACTCCAAAACTAGCATCATGCACGCATAACATAGGCATATGATCGTCGATAATCATGAAATCAATACCCAAACATATCATATGTATATATCTGCTAGTGAGTCAATACAGCCCCCAATCAACGGAGCAAAAATGTACCTGCCACTACCAAGACTTGACACAAGTAGGTGTCATCTCACAAACAGTAGAAGCCAAGCATCATCCAAAGCAAAGATCCCAGTAGTCTCAAGTATCCAAAGTGCTCAATAGCATAAGCCGCCTTGTCTGTCAAGCATCCAAAGACGCTCCCACTGGCACAAAAGCCATAAGTGTTAAGCAAGAAAGCTTGAACAAAGCATGTAAGAGTGCACCAGTGACAAATGTCCAAGATCAAGCATCAATGAGACATCTCGAGGATGTAGGCCATGTAGCATCTGTACATAGCATCCATAGACATCAAGTACATCCAAAGTGTAACTCTAGCAAGCCAAGAAATAGCCAAAGTAAGCTCCAGACGATCAAATGCCAAGCCAAAGCAAGGCTTAGTAGCATCCAACTCTAGACAATGTAACATGCATGTAGTATTGGCATAGGCCAAGCATGTCAAGATCGGTCAGCCATAAGCAAAGTACATGCCATATGTACATCAAAGATGGAGATCCAAATACTATGCGAACCAATGATCCAAGAGTAAATCCAAGCTCTATGTCAATCCCCGAGAGTCACCACATCAATGTATACATCCAAGACATAGCTTGAATCCAATAGACATATCCAAACATAAGCAAATGAGCTTTAGCCCCCACATGTGTACAACAATGGTTCACTATTGAAAACTGTGATTTTTTCAGCCCATTGATCAATCCAAAATCATGGCAAAACAATAGCATGATACCCACCAAGCATATGGGCATCAAACTATCTCATATGAGCATCAATGAAGGTCGATATGAGCTTCAAGTAATGAGAGGATGACTATCACAGACATGTAACAGCATGTCTATTGTTGATGATAGCAAGAAGGAGCTCAAAATGTGGTGCCTCAAAGCTCAAGGCAAGCACAAATGATGCCAAACATAATGCCTAAGTGATTATGTGATGCCAAAGTGGTAGATTAGACCAAGTTCTGAATCAGGGTGGTAGAAGGCTTCAATGGTTGCCAAGGAAGGCTCACATCAAGCCTTCAGGGGGTATTGTCAGTGTAGTAATACACGGGCGGCTAGGAAAAAGCGCCTTTACCCCCAACAAATATGTAATCGAGGAGAAGGAGATTAGTTGATGATGATGAATAACCACCTACAGCATCATCAAAATGCATGAATGGTGACTTTGGCATGGGAAAAGGGAATCATGTGCAATAGGACTCTAACATAAGTAAAACGAAACCTTTGATATGGCCCTCCATGATCCCCATCAAAAGATCCAAAGGATTGGACACTCAAAAAGTAGCCACAACTTTTTCAACAAGTCATTTGTCCATACTTAACAAGTTGAAGATAGTCAATGCAAGTAGACGTTCATATTGAGGTCTCTTCTCTTGTACAAGCAAATAAGAGGAACATTGTTTTTCACACAAGAATAGATTGGTCTTATGTTTCACACAAGAATAGATTGATCTTGTGTGAAATTGATATAGGGCTCAACATAAAAAATTGGTTTTGACTCCCAAGAAAGATGTGCTTAAGAGTTCTTGTGCATTTGAAATAGGCCCCCAAATATCTATACACATGCCACTACTGCCCTCAAAGCTTGCAGCCACATATTTAAAAATTTGTTTTCCTAATCCTACATTGTCATCTCCATCTCGTATTGGTGCTAATTTATAGAATCTTCTCCATCTCTCAATGATCCCATAAGGGTGAATCCTTGAAACATCGAAATGGCTTCTAAGGCTATGAAATCGAGTCATCTATTTCCAACAATGGTGGGTTGGTCTTGGTCTAATGGGGTTGTTTAGTGATGGTCACTCGATTTTTATGGAAACTTTTCATTGAATCTAAGTGTCCTTGCATACTTTGAGTCTATAGTCATGGCCATGTTTGTAGGTCAGTTAAGCCTCTCTAGCATGTGATAAACCCCCAACTAAAGTGTTAACCCATTCGAGATGGTGGAAAAATGAAAGAAAAAGTGAAAAAAGGATGGAAAAAGAGCAAAGGCATAGAGGTGGCCCCTAAAGCTAAGCTGGGGCAAAAAGTACAATTTTAAATGAAAGGCACCTCAAAAAACTCAAAAAACTCTTGTAAAAGAGCGCCAGGCTCTCTCCTGTGCCATTTATAAAAGAATAGATGAGTATAGGTTTAGAGCATGAAGCAAGAAGAGGGAATTAGAAAAAGGGACCTTGCTACAATGGCCGGTCATGTAAAAAGGGATGGGTGCCCATGGGAATTTAGGGTTTTGTATATAAAGTTCAAAAAGTGAATGAGAGCTTATTCTTTGGTGTGTAGCTAACAAGAGTCCTCTCTTTTTCTCTTCTTCTCTGCACCTTGCTTGTGTGTGTGCTCTTGAGGGAGGGAGTGAGTGAGTGAATGGGAGTGAGGGATCAAGAGGGTGAAGCTCTTCACCATCTCCTCTTCTCTCTTCTTTTCTCTTCTTTTTTCTCGCATGCACAGCTATGGTGGATGGAGCTTGGAGATAGAGGAGGCTTGAGGATGCTTGAGCTAGCATCTAGGATCGTGGAGCTATTGACATGTGTGAGAGAGGAGGCAACTCATTTCGGCATCAAGATAAGCTTACTACACCCCGAGAGGATCGACGATGTGTCGGCTAGGTGAGAGATAGCCATGAGAGCTCATTTGAAACGCTTGCAACAATAAGCGGTCCGAGGGTCTTGTCGGTTGAGCGTGAGCTCCCACTACATTTTGGTTTCGTTGTCGGGACCACGGATTCAAGCTTGAGCACTTGCGCGCCTCATATCGAGCATTGAAGTAAGGGATTCATCCTCGAAATAGAGCTTGAGATAGGTAGGAAGTTTGGGTTTTTTGATCTTCGAAATAAGTAAGTATTTTGGGTTATTTTGTTGGTTTGATGATTGGAAAAGATGGAGAAATCATTTCAGCTTTTTTGCCTTCGATCTTTGTTGCATTTAGCATAGGTTAGGATTAGAAAATTGGATTGGAAAAGCATAGGGTTTGCTGCTGTAAAGCAGGATAAAACAGGGCACAAATCATACAAAAATGGAAAAAAAGAGTGCTTGGGACGTTTAATATCGGCAAGTGAGTAATTGGGGACATCAAAACCTTACCTCAGAAGGAATTTAAGAGCCAAGAGGTCAAGGAAGAACTCATTTCATACCCTGACAGTGAGAGAGAGAGCTCTTGGAGATTCGATTCGATATTGCCGCCAGGGAGTCTACCGCGCGTTCCAGGTATATCAAGCCCTTCCCCTTATGCCTTGGTACTGATCTGGAAGCTCTTATATGATACGATTGCATGTGTCACAAGATTCAAGAAAATTAGTGCCTTCGCGGCCGTCGTCGCGTGCAGTTTGGTCAGTCCAAGTGGCCGGTTCCTGGGCCGAGTCCCAGAATCGGCCCTCAGCCCACTTACTCCCTGCCGACTCAGTCCACTAATCAATTCGGCCCTCTCGAGCATATCACTCGACCCACTCGCAACTCGGCCCTCTTTCCACTTACTCTCTGTTGACTCAGCCCACTAGTCAATTCGGCCCGCCCGAGCATATCACTCAGCCCACTTGCAACTCGGCCCTCGGCAAATTTATCCCATTTGTCCGAGTGAATCCACTCGGCCAAAAGTTCACTTGGCCATATCGTAACTCGGCCCTTGGCCCTCAGCCCGCGTGCCTCGGCCCATCCGAGTGAATCTCCTCGGTCTGTCCCAATCGCCCCGTCCGAGTCACCTTGTCCGAGCTTCACACTCGGCCCACAATTTCCATTCGGCCCTCGGCCCATCTAAATCGATCGCTCGGTCCCTGCAATTCGAACGAGTTGGGCCGAGTCGGAATTTTCCAAATTTTCAGGAAATTAGACCAGACCCTCGGCCATGTAAACCTTCGTGAGTTCTCTCGATGCGCAAAATTCGATTCTGGTGCAGGGAATAGGCAAATTCGTAGGATGTAGCCACTTAGCAGCTCGAGTAGGGTATTGCAAGACCCAGAGTCCTAGCAACAACCAGCTGAGCCAAAGACCATGAACAAACCTATAATGGGTAAGACAATGCAGTGAGAAACCCTAAAACCTAACAAGATGGCCAGAACTGGGCCAACAACCCTATTAAGCCTAAAATGAAGCGAGACTGTGTAAGCTGCTTAGATACTTATTTTTCGCACTCGCCCTGAATTTCTACACTTGAAGTACATTTAAGGAGAGCTAAAAGCATGATTAAGCACAAGTGCACGGGAAAGAATACACACACACTGAGTAGAGATAAATTGAGGATTGGATGCAATAAGTCAATTCACTCACTCAGATAAACCCCTCAAAGAACCCACCAATAGGAGAAGATCCCAAGACATAGACGGACGGCGAAAGCATAGAGTAGGACCAAGCAAGCGGTGCTAGAGAAGTGGATTTGACCAACTTGCTCAACTTGATCGACAGCTTGGTGGAGCACGAGAATGTGACATGGCAGAGGAAAGCTCAGATTGCATGCCAAATGAGGAACTCGACTTAGGAGTTTTTCCAGAGGCAATTCAATATCTAGTGAGTAGCTATGATGTGCACGCTCAGTATGAGCACCGCGGTAGAATGATAGAGGCCATCATAACATACTTGGAAGAGGAGCGGAAGCTAGCCCACAAGGTGCTGCAAGGCATAGTGAAATACAACCAAGACCAATGTGCTAGGAGCTTAAGGCAGAACACAGAATTGCGCGAGGTACAATGGGTGATGAACCTAGCATGTGGAAATCAGACCGATCATGAGAGAGCCTTGGAAGGAGACTTGACATTGAGTGAGCTTCTCATGAAGCGACTGCTCGACAACACAACATCGGAGCAGAGTGTTGCAGTACTAGCGACATCATTACTAGCAAGATTAGGAGCAAACCAAGGCTCTAAGGGCCAATCTAAAATCCCAATTATTGCAAAGCAACTCAACAAGTACCAACCCCATGACGATCCATACAGCTTTGTAGAGTAATTCAAGCAAGTCTGTGAGGCCAACGGCCTCACCGACTTGACTCAATGCTCTCAAGCATTCGGGCTTTGCTTAGGCGGCAAGGGTAGGACTTGATACTCAAGTCTAGAGAACAGTGGAGTTTAACGGTGTTGGAGGGGTTTTTGTCGAAAGGTCGAATCCTCGGGGATCAGAAGTAGAAGGAAGTAGAGATAGGAGATGGAAGAGAAGATAGAGAATACCCAAGTGGTAAACACTACAAAGACAAATCGCAATGAATTGGATAAATATGTATTGAAAGAACCTGGAATCTTCACACTACTCAGAAGCAATCTCCAGGCATTAGATCTCCTCGAGTCTCTTTGTAGAACAAAACGTGCATAAAAATTACAGCTCCTTCTCTATTGCTCAGAACCCAAATCTGATGGCTCCGTTAGCTCTGAAAGGGGGGTAAAACTCCAGGAAACCTAGTCACGGATCTCCCAGATCACTCCTTCTTCTTCTTTTAGTTCAATCTGCAGTTTTTAGCCTGTTTACAGTGATTGCAACGTGCACAATTTCGTCACTCTGTCCCTCTTGTGAAAATCCCCTAATTGGTTGAAAAAGCAACTAGCTTTTTGCATGCCATCTTAATCTAGAAGTTTTTTTCTAACTTTTTTGGATTTTTACAATAAATAAATAAAAAATAGGCTAAAATTATCCAAAAATCTAGTATTTTTAGATAATCCATGCAACTCACACTAGTACTAATGGCTCAGATCACATTGACTCTCTAGATCAATAAAGAAGTTGAATGATGATGCATTCCATACTTTTTCACACTGTGTCCTTATAACATCACGACAACGGCCTCAAAAACCTCTTCATTAAGAGATTCTCCGAGCCCGGATACTTTGACAATCTGCTAGTAAGACTAATGAATGTCAAGCAAAAAGAGAAAGAGGACATCCGCGACTATGTCACCCACGTGAGGAGCCTCTTCAAGAGAATCCCCATGGGCGAACGACCTACTGAAAGAGTGGTGTTCATCGTGTTTATTAGTGGAATACGGAGTGAGGAGCCATATAAGGCCTTGGCAGGAAACTCGAGCTTGCAACGAGACTCCCTAGCTAAGGTGTTTGAAGAGGCCATTCGAGTAGACAACCAGATGAAAGAGCAGAGCTCTAGGAGCTCAAATTCAGAAGAGACCAACTTGCAGAGTTTGGAGAGAGCGTCAGCCTCTAGTAGTGAACGATCAGGCCAATGGCCCAGGACAAAGGGAAAGCCATTGAGACAAACCAAGACTTGGCTGAGGTAAAAATGCAGATAGCCAAACTGCAGGATATGTTGAGATGACCAACGCGCCCACAAGTCGAATGCGTGTACTGTGGCAAAAACCACTTGTCGACAAAGTGTCAAGACCCTAGGTCACGACCTTGCGCTAATTGCAGTAGATTCGGTCACGATGTTGTGCATTGTAGATTACAGAGAAAACTTTCGTACTCACAACCATACGGCCAGCCATATCTAGCGAGCAAACCCCAATTATTCTTCGGAAGGGGAGCCCCATTGGCCCTTCCTGTGCCTAACGACGTTAAACCGGTTGTTCCTAGAATGGACATAAACCCTACAGGCATACCTAGACCACCTGGTCCCTATGTGACCCATCCATCAAGTGAGGCTCCAGTCCACTACGTGGAGGAGTAAAATGAGGAAGAGACTTACGTATACCCATATGTCTTGCACGACGACGAGGGCAACGTAGTCCTTATGGACTATTGACCAATACCGGTGATGTTGATAGGAAGAGGCCGAGGTAGAGGCCTAGGAGGATAGACGTAGGATCCAATCATGTGTCGGACTTGCAGTCTCATCCAGGGCACATCTCATCACGTTGTATTGAAAGGGAGCAACCAAATAGAGATAAGGCAGACCTAAGGTGCCCTGAGTGTGGAATCACTCCTCTCTTCATTGACTGTTCCAAGTGAAAACCATCCTCAAGTTCAGCCAACTTGCCATCTGTCCCATTGGGACTGTTTGGCGTTGAGAACCTCGATGGGAAGGCCACGCCTATCCCATTGCGTGTCATGACCCGAGCACAGACGACGAAGCAGGCTGGCATATCGTTGCCAGGCCCTAGCAACCTTGATGTAGCCTCAATTGGGAAAAAGAGTTACAGATGGAGAAAGAAGAAACCCGAAGCTAAGATCATGCTGAAAATTGAGAGTGCCACGACTCTGCCTACTGGAAAGAAGGTCACTGACGTAGAGGCAAAAACCTCAACTCCTAAGATGGCCAAAAAGCGAAGTGCTAAGGTAGGGGAATACCCGCATTTAAAGCACCAACTAGAGGCTATCGAGAAAGTGAAGGAATGGGTAAAAGAGGGCCAAGAGCACCTAAAAGATACTGAGCCCATCTTAGAGGATGAGATCGAAGATCTCTCCAGCCTAAGCACGCCAGTCTCACCCCCTCAACCAAAATCGAGAGATGCGACTGCGCCGCAAGCGGTACCGCTTAGGCAAAGCCTTGATGCAACAGGCCAGCAAATCAGTCACAGCCAACATAAATCAAGTAAAGCACAGTAATATATATCTTTTAAAAATGATCTTACTTAAAATGCATATCTTATGTGCCCTTATAAGCGATTCATCAATGAATTGAGTAGGTGGATGCTCCAAGTATGATGTACCCTATGGTCCCATATCAATCTCTTGACACAACTCTACATACACTTGAAGGTTGATAGAAAGGTCACCACAAAAGGATGAGTCCACCATTCTCAAAGAATTCTTGGTCTTCTGTCTTTTCATCATTGTTACTTGATTCAGGCTCCTCTACTTGCTCCAAGCTTTCGGTGGCCTCCACCCCATGCAATATCAACCCATCTATTTGCATATTGTTCTCATCTACACTAGGAACATTGCTTTCATCGTATACTCTCGCACTTCGGGAAACTCAAGGTACAACATATTACCATCGAGGTTGTTGGGGGTTTGGATAGAAAATTACATGTTCAAAATCACGTACAAGAGAGATTTAACTTTTGTGACATATACCATGTCGTAATAAAATTAAAGAAAACATAAGTTCATGCACCTGTTCACAATGGACTAGCAATACAAACGTGTTGTGCAAATTCATCCATCATTTTTTGAAATCTATTTCAAGAAATCCAAATGGACCTCGTCAAACTATTATCCCGGCACCTTCTAGTACCACTTTGAACCACTGCACATTGAATAGGATCATGGAGAAGCTATGTTAATTCACCGTGATAATACTTTGCAAGTTCCCAAAATACTCCATCTCATCTATAATGGTGTTTTGATCCGTTGCTCATCATCAACTCTCTTGCTCGAACTTTGCCATGATACCATAATCCGTTGTGGAGGGCATTTTGTCGATACGCTCCGCGTGAAAATGCCATCCGTATGACCATGTCGCATTGTATATTTTGTAATGTACATTGAAACATTTAATAATAACCTTTAGCTGGATGAGGGACCAAAGCAAATATTGCAAAGAGAAAAATTTATCAAAGAAGAGCTACCCAGTGTTAGTGGTGTCAGCCTTATTGAAGCTATGTAAGTCAACACCACAGAGGCTTCCAATTTATGAGCCATTACAAGAGGATTGAAGGTTAAAGAAGGTGATAAAGATAATGTGAAACCTATTGAGTCAAACTTGAAACAGGATGATAAGGGGACGCAATTCCTTAACCCTGACGTGAAAGTCGATCCTCTAAAAGCTGCTGGTGGCAAAGTTGACTCTGATAAGAAGTTGTTAAAGAAGAAGATAAAGGCCAAGAAAGAGACATCTAAGCTTGTTAAGTGACCAAGAGAAAGAATGGTCTGGCGGGAAAAGATAACCATTGCAAATTATCATGAATTTGACTTAGCCAATTCTCTTTGTGAGGTAAAGCCTGATATGAATCCTCCTGCATAGTTGATCAAGTTATCTCTAGGAGTGCATAAAGAGTTTAAAAATATTCTCCGTATTATTGGATATATCATTGAACCCTTGGGAATAGTAGTGGATCATGCCATTGTGGATACAGGATCCTTCGTCAACATTATGAGTTCAGAATTGATGAAAAGGTTGGGACTGGAAGTCCAAAAGGAGGCCTCCACAATTCTTACGATGGTTGAGGACATTCTAAGGCAATTAGAAGGTTACATTGCCAAAGTCCATGTGAGTGTTGCTAATGTGGAATGCATTTTGGACTTTAGGGTTATTAGGTTTGTAGGATGGCTAAGTTATCAAGTATTATTAGTAGGAAGACCATGGATCTTGCAATTCGATTATCAAGTTGATATACCCGCTGGGTCGTCTGATTTTTGGTAGAGATAGTGGATACATATCTTGAATCTCCTCAAAGTGAGAAAGTACCTTTATCTTTGACAGAATTAAATGCATTAGAGCCCCCCCTTGACAATGAGACTTCATCAAGTGATGAATCAAGAGATGGGCCACTATAGAAGATATCTACTAGGTGACTCTAAATAAGTCGATACAAAATTAGAGATGTGGATGTGATTGAGCTAGATCTCAGTATGTTGGATGAGCCATGACTGATTAAATTAGGATCTATGCTTGGTTTGGAAGAGAGGAAAGACAACGTGTTCTTAATCTAAGAATTTTGTGATATCTTTGCCTAGAGCTATGATGAGCTGAGGGGTATTCCTCCTAGTTTGGTTATGCATACTATTTCTTTGAAGGAGGATAGTCGCCCTGCTCGAAAAAAAGTGATATTTTTGCCTAGAGCTATGATGAGCTGAGGGGTATTCCGCCTAGTCTAGATGTGCATACTATTCCTTTGAAGGAGGGTAGTTGCCTTGTGACAAAAAGTGAGGCATATGCCTTTTGAGCTAAGGGACGATGGACTATTTGAGAAGCTACAAAAATTGTGTAAGGCTGGCATGATATTTCCTATACAACACAGAAAGTGGTGTTCACCAGTAATTATCAGGAAAAAGAAAAATAATCAAATTCAGCTTTGTGTAGATTTTAGGGAGCTCAATAAACATTTGATTAAATATTACTATTTGCTGCCTTCTATTGATCAAATTCTAGATCAATTAATGGATAGGGATATCTATTTATTTATGAAATACTTCACTATTTATAACCAAATGGCTACCAATTGACCCTTAGCAAATTTATACTTCTTAGCTCGAAGATCATGAAGCATTTTCATCCACTTCTAACATGCTTGTAATCTAATCTCGTCAAGATGTGCAAGGGAAGTGAACCTTTCTTGCAGTGCCTCCCCTTCTCCTAAAGAATGGTTTAAGGCAAACCTCATTATAGGTAGCTCAATCTCCAAAGATAAAACACACTCTTTCCCATGTACTAATTTAAAAGAGGTGTGGTCTATAGCTCTTTTAAATGTTGTATTATAAGCCCAAATAGCCACATACAACTTCTTATCCTAATCTTGCTTACCTTCGGCTGGATATACAATCTTGGATAAAATCCCCACATGCTATTTTTAAGCACTCTCTACTTGTTCATTAGCTTGGGGGTTGAAAGGCATAGTTGTATTATGTTTAATCTTCAGAGCTTTTGTCAAAGCCTCAATCACATGGCCCAACAACAATCCATAGAGCACTCCAAAGAAGATGCATTTTCTTGGATTAATAGCAATGCAAAATTGCCTATACCACTCGAAATATTTTCTCAAAATGATCAATTGTCTCTCCCTTGTGTGGTGGCTGCCCCCAGGTCATCAATAAAAACTTTCAACTTCTCTAAGAAAATATCACCAAAAGTTTTATCAGTCATATGTTGCTAAGAATCTGATGCATTACATAAGCCAAAAGCCATAACATGATATGCAAAGGCACCAAATACAATGATAAATGTCAGACGTTCGTCTTGAGCTCTTTCAAGGCAAGTTGGAACCCAAATGGGATGGCCCTTATAAGATTGTTCGTATAAGGAAGAATGGCTCTACAGTCCTTTTAGCAAATTTGCAAGGGGTAGAGTTCAAAACTAAAGTAAATTTCAATAAATTGAAGCCCTATTATGTATAGGGATTGACATCGAACTTGGTGCCTTTGGAGGTCCCTTAGGATCCAGCTTAAACTCGTAGAGGGTACCAAGACTATTGGATGGGAAAAATCATTCCTTATCTTGAACATTTATATTTAGAGCAGTGTTACCACAAAGGCAAAGTAATTTGGTGGACTAAGGGTTATCACTTTATTGAGTGGCAAGATAGATCTTTTACGTGGGATATTTGAGTCTATTGCCATTATTGTTATCAGGTTCATACTGGCGTCCCTTTTGAGTTCGGTGAAGAATGAGGGATTGTACTTGTCTTACATCCCCTCTCTCAATTTAGACTTTGACTATCATAAGTATGAGTAGATTGATTGCCATGGTAGGTTATATCAATGAAGTTGTGGTTTATACATTATATTTTGATGGAGCTTCTCAAGGACCTACTAAGCATGCGAGTGCAGGGGTTATCATAAAAGATACCCATCACTGAGTGGTTTTAAAGACGGGCATGTATTTAGGCATTTCTTTTACAAATAACATGGCGAAATACAAGGCCTTCTTCCTTATGGAGTTAAATCTAGCCTAACGTGGTGGTATTCATCTATTACTAGTGAAAGGTGACTCACATTTAGTAATCAACCAATTGAATGGAACTTATAGTGTGAGAGATCCCATTCTAGGGATGTACCATTGTGCAACCTTGGATGCCCTTGAGATCTTTGAGGTGGTGACCTGCCAGCCGATTCCATGCAAGTGGAATCATTTTGCAGATTCCTTGGCTAATTATGCCTTTGTTGAAGATATCTTTCTTAATTGTGGTCTTAAGGGGCTTTTACAATGGCCTCTTGATGTTAGTCTAGGGTTACTATGGGGACTACTTACTAACATGTCTTGTTTAGCCACCAATGTTTAGTATGGGTTATGAGTTAGGTAGCGATTTTCCTATTCTATCATGGATGCATCGGATCGTTCAAATACATATTCATAGGACACCCCTTGCCATTTATGCAAGGGGGTTAACTAATAATGTGATGCATTTAGTTTAGGGCCTGAATGGCCATCCCCTTGGTCTAGTTTTGTGCTTCAGTAGGATTTATGTGGGGAACAAGGGTTTATTTTAGTAATAGGATGCTGAATGGTGTGCTTTATTGGTTTATTTTGTTAGGCAAAGGGAGATTTTTGCTCTCATAGAGTTTTGTTTGATTTCATTAGGCCAAGAGGGCCATTTGTTTTGCAATGACATGGATTCATCTTGTTAGGCTAAGAGGGCCATTTGGAAGTCTAGTAGTGCAGGTGCGATTAATGGCTTTTTGTTTTAGTGCTGTACTAAATAGATTTGACGGAGCATCTAGAGAGAGCATCTTACTACTTAGAAGCTTCTTGTGGCCAAGTCCAGGTGATGCTATTCCTTTGCGGTTTCTTTCCTTCTATGCTTTATGTGTATCTATATGTGGGATATTTTTTCTTTTGTCGGGGACCAACATTCAAGGTATGATATCCCAAGATTGGGTTAGGTGTATTTGGGGAGGTTTCCACCTCTTGTAAAGACATTGTTAAACACTATAAGAGCTGTTTTTGACAGTAGTCTTAGTGACTCTATTCTGCTAGCTTCTTGCTAGGCAACTATTTCTAGGAATCCCTATTAGTTGTGAGGTAATTAGAGAAGCATGTCAAATAAAAGAGAAGAAATAATGAATACATTTGAATTATATATAATACAAAGGTGTGTAAAAAGGAGTTCTAGTCCCTAAAATAAGAAAATAAAGAAATAAAAATTCAAAGAGCTTTTCATTACCTTGCAAAGACTTGGTAGATTCTTGGGGGTATGCCTTGTCTTCCTAGGGATGGCATTTAGTTGAAACAAAAATATGGTTGGAGCGAAAACAAAAGTGAGCAGCAAGAAAAAGGATTTAGTGTCTCCTTACGAGCACTTGGCAGGTTCTTGGGCATTGACACATGACTTCAAACCGATGCCCTATTCTCCTTGGGTCACAATATGGTTAACTCCCTCCTCTTTACACATGAGTATAAAAATACTAGAGCAAAAAATTATGGCCAATGGAAAATATATGACTTTTTATGGACTCGGCTATAGGAGTCCTTGCCTAGTAGGAGTTCTTGGTCTAGTTGTCCTAGGTCAGGTAGATAGGTCAAACTACCACTTATGATGACTTCTTTGATAGTTCTTTTTAGCCGGTCTATGTTGGAGCAGTTGCTTAGTGACTAGCTTTGGATCTCTATCAAATTATGCTTGGCCTATTCCTCGTAGACTTTATACTTTGATTTTGTCAAGGGGCAGGGTGAGAGCTGTGTTTGTGCTCTATTGTGTATTCTTATTTGTAGTAGCTTGATATTCTTTATGGTTTATGCTTGTGCAAATCAATTCGTGGATTTGACAGGTTGAGTCGACCTATCTCGTGGTCGCCAAATGAGAGCTGAATTTAAAGGTGAAATTCAAGTGCAAAGAGACCTGAGAGTTGTAAAAGAGGTGGTTTTAGTGAAAAATAAAATAGTCACGAATCAAGCACTTGGAGGTTTCCTAGATGCATTTTGATGCTAAGAATCCAACGCAAGTGTCCATTCGTCGACTTGACCCCCTATTTAATGGTCACAAGGTTTGACATTATGAAGTAGCTACTCAATTCAACAACTGAAAAGTAAGTGACACGGAGGCCAAGATGATAGATTTTGATGCCAAAAATCCACCCATCCAGTCGGGTTGCAATTCCAAAGCCATTTTCCTCTTTGAGACCGAGTCAAAACCACTTCAAATCAAGTGTGAAAAGATGAAATTGGAACTAGTTACTTGGTAGGTTATGTTTTAATTGTGCTTTAGAGAGGCAAAACTCATAAAAAACTCATGAGATGGGGGGTGAATTTTTTTCAGTGCCCCTTTCTCCCATTAAAAAATTGATTTTTAATGCTTGCTATAATTCTCTTTATTATCCTTTGGGGCTTGAGATCCACCAATTTCTCACCATCCATTGCTTCAAACTACACGCAAAACAAAACATTCCATTTTGATGTTTGTATGGCATGAAAATGAATATATTGATGGATCACACTTTATATAAGTCATACAAATTAGAAAAGTAAAAAAACAATAATTTATGTTGAAATAAATGGAACAATTTATGCAGAATAATCAAATAAAGGAAAAAAAGTAAGAAAAAAATGATTTTCGTGCGTTAGAAATTACAAAAAATAAGAGAATGTTTATGATTGTGTAATGAAGATAAAAATGAGATTTTGTCACAGTTTACCTTTCTTTATATGTTAAAGTGCATGTTTAAAGCTTGTTTCCATGAAAAATTATCACGAAATCTCTCTACATTTGTGCAAATAATCTAAATGTAAACGGTAGGGGTTGTGGGGTTGAAATGGAAATATATTTGATTGATTTGTTGATTTCTTTGTATATCTTAGCATATAGGCCATGGCTTATATAAAATTTTAGAGGTTTAATAGTACGATTTAGCCTGATGTTGTTCCCTAGCAACGCAACACAACACTAGTAGAAAGAAATCATGAAAAGATTGTTTGTGCACTTCATGTTGGCTGGTTTTTTAGTTAAGTTGTTTGAGTATGGAGTGCATATGCAATCTAAATATAGTATCAGAAGATAAATTCATGGATGCATTGTAATTGTATGTTTAGGTGTGACGACCAACATTGAGAGTGTAAGAGTTCCCTTTGCTGTAGGGTAGTGTGATGTCTTGGGAAAGGGATTAAGTGAGGAATATATACAATCTCCTAGATCCTTATGTTTATATTATGACAGTACTCTGTTACGTTCGTGTTTTATGTGAGATGATGCATGTTGGGGCCAATCAATGGGGTGTAGGAGAGCCATAGGAGCCACAACACTCTGCTGGGGGAAGCTCTTTGTATATGTGAATTGAGATGCTAGTCACCTATATTTTTGGATACTCCCTCTATTGGAGTTGGAAAGGGAAAAATGTTGGACTACAAATTGATACAAACGTGTGATTTATTTAGAGAGTATACAAAATCCAGACGCTCCTAGGTGTTAGGCTGTGAGGGTGATTTGGTGAGCATAGAAGGCCTGGTTAGAGCCCTAGAGCTAGTATTGGGTCCATTTTAGGTCCCAACACAACAAGCACCATAGATCCATGCATACATGCATATACAATCAATCTATTGATCATGCCTCTATTTGCACTTGTTACTACACATGTCCATCCACCCATTCGTTTCACGTCCATCCACTTATTGCATATGCATTTGCCTGGCCTTGTCATGATACTTCCATGCCTTTATGCATCTACACTTTCATGCCTTCATGCCCACCATTGTCCATGCCTTCACTCCTGTCTATTGCTTATGTGCCCACTCTATCTTTGGTCTTTTTCCATAACTGCTTTGTGTACCCCCGAAGAGAGAGAGAGAGAGAGAGAGAGAGAGAGAGAGAGAGAGAGAGAGAGAGAGAGAGAGAGAGAGAGAGAGAGAGAGAGAGAGAGAGAGAGAGAGAGAGAGAGAGAGAGTGTGTGTGTGTGTGTGTCTTGAAATCTTGAAATGCAAGGAGAGGGGAGGGAGGGAATAATTACCTTGAAATGTGGGAGTGAATGGGGCTGCCATGATGGATAAACATCTTCACTTACCTTTGCATTTCAAAACCTTTCTCCTTATGCTACATAGGCTTGGGGACTTTCCTTAGTTTGAGAATCCCAACCAAAGGTGTAAACAATACAGTACTAGGTGCTTTACACCTAGATTCTCCCGATGCTTCATGTTGGTGTTTTCCCAATGCTTTGCATCGTGGTTTTGAAAGAAATCTTCATGTGGCAAGAGGGTTCATGGGAGGTTGATATATTAAACATAATTTGAGCTTTGAAAGCTTTGGTAGCTTACACTAATACAATGTTGAATGCACAAAATTGCAATATATGGGTATGTGGCACCCACTAATGTATATGGAGCAGAAGACTAATATTAACGGGATCTAATCTAATATATATCTCCAACCTTACGACCATTTCTCAAAGTTTCTCAAAGACAAACACATTTAATGGTGATTTCTATTCACATATTGAGCATATCATGCATGCATATTATCCTCACACACTAAGCCAATAATATCATATAATTTGACAACCCATTTAGTAATTATTATAGATTATAACTATATATTAATGTAGATAGATATCACAAAATGCATATATATATCAGCTTATTTATTAGTTATTATATACATATATATTATATACTTTTATTAATATTTAAGTAATATATTAATAACGATTAATTAGTATCTAATAAATTATATGTTATTTTATTAATATATAATTATACCATGTGTATATATATAAATAACTACACACACACACACACACACACACACACACACACACACACACACACACACACACACACACACACACACACACACACACACACACACACACACACACACACAATTATAATTAATTTAGATAATAAATGAATGATAATTATACATAATAAATAAGTGTTAATATATAATATTACAATATAAATATTGATTATACATATATGTATTGAGTATAGGTTAAATATAATTTACATAATAGTAGGTAAAAGTTAACAATTAATACATAATCAATTGTTCATGTGAGTGTGAGTGATACATTTTTTTTTTTGCCACTTATTCTTGTTTTTGCTATGCTTTGTATGTGTCCGGAGTAGGTGTGGGCACGCACACACACATGCATGTATGTGAATGTATGTATATGTGTATGTGTACATAATACATGTATATGTATTTTTGCAGTCTAATAAATGTATGTCCTCTCTCTCCCTTTTGTCATATATTTTTTCTCTCCTTTATTTTTCTTCGTAATATGTCTCATCTTTCTTTACCTCTATATTGAGCAGGATATACGAGAACTAGGGGTTAGACACCTAGTCACACTAACCAAGGTACATAAGGTGTAAGAGATCTAGTTTAGGGCATCCAAATATTATAAAAAACATACTCTTCACCTTCATCTCGAGCTTCCATGACTTCCTCCTTCTTTCTTTCCTCTTTCCTAATTTTCTCTCTCCTCTTTTAGTCTTTCTTCTTCTTCCTTCTCTCTTTCTCTCTCCTTAACTCATTCTTCTCTCTCCTCTCAGCTTCATTCATTACAAGTGGTATTAGAGTATCAGGGTTTGGTCATTTTCTCCTTTTCAAATCTTAAACCCTAGTTACTCAGGTCACAAGTGTAGGTACAACAGGGAAGACCACAGTTACTTACAACTTTTTGGAGTAAGTAGGAGCTATGTTGGGGACTTAGACATATCTCAAGGTAAAATGGTGTAACGTGCCCGTCTATCGACTCGCCTATCGGCTGTCCAAGCACGTTTTAGCAGTCCATTGAGAAACAAATCTAAGCATCGCTGCTCGGCACTCCCATGGAATGTTTTGGGTTTTGTCACTTAGGGTTTCCCGAGTTCGCCTTGCAATGGAACATTCGTGATTGAACCCACTAGGATTGACCTGAAATCTGGGTTCCTAGGGGTCAAAGTCTCCTAACAGCATTCTTGCATCGAGTTTTGGACATTCTACTTTACGCAAAGATACCCATTCCAAAGCAAATCCATACTGCACTTGGTTCAAAGAGAATGGAAAATGAGAGGGATGCGCTGCTCAACCTTTCTACCCATAGGGCATAGTACCATTTCGATCCTCTACAATGGCATGAATCGGGTTCTAACCTAACAATACCTAAAGGTCGAACGATGGTAAAACCTTGTGAGAAGCCTTCTAGTTCTCTGGGACCACCCTGTCGTAGGACGGACCCGTTGGGAGTTCCACCCACCACCCGCTTCCCTTGATAGCTTTAGTTTTCTAATTAGGTCCTATCACATTTATGTGTGACATTCAAAACCAGCTTCCTTAATTAGGTCTTTTAGGGAACATGGTTCGTTTGCATAATTTATGACATAAACACGAAAACAGAGCAAGCAGTCCTTTTGACAAACAAGTTCCTAATTTATCTTCAAGCTAATCTTATTCTCCTATCCATATAGGAGAAATTACATATTCCCTTCTATCCAACAAAAGTACTCGATCCAAATCACATGGCACCATAATTTCCATCCAGTATCTAGAATAGGATCTTCCAATGCCCTAGTTGGGCTCATGGTAGTCTACAACTCCGTTCTGGACTTGGTAAGGGGTGTCCAGAGCTCCACTAACCCCAAGCAACCTAGGAGTGAGACACAACTTCCATAGTTGGCAAGGGGTGTCCAGAGCTCCGCTGACCCCAAGCAACCTAGGAGTGAGACACAACTTCCATAGTTGGCCTTTTCACCACTCGACCTTCAGCCCGTGAATCGAGCAGTGCCCTCTCGTGTTGAAATGCTACATGACCTTGGAGATGATCCACCCATGTAAAATATCCTTCCTTAATTAATCCAATTAAGAACCAAGCACAATCAAGGTGATCAACTTAATATCATCAAGGAAACATTCATTTCTTTCCCCATGGAAACTTGTCATCATTGATCCCTGCCATGCATTTACCATCAAACACAAGCATTTGGAATAATCATCCAAATCACATCCCACAATCAGTTTAATGCAAAAGCATTTAGGACGTTATTCGATCACTCAACAAAAACAATGGTATTCTTTTCCAAACATTGCAGAAATAGTCGCGATAACCATTCAGTTGTGAGGTAGACTCGAGAAATCCTAGGTGACAAACCTTGGAACATTCCATGGGAGTGCCGGGTAGTGATGCCTAGATTCGTTTCTCGATGGACCGCTAAAACGTGCTTGGACAACCGATAGACGAGCACACTACATGGTTTGCATGGTGGTAATATTATTATTGAACTAGATCTTCAAAAGTCTAAGGATGGCAATTGTGTCCCCAAAAAGCCATCTATTGGTGGAGTGAAGGCTAGAAGGTTCGTAGACTTTCATGGGAGACTTGGTAAGATAAACTCTAGAAATGGTGGCTCAACTATTAGATACAATGAGTGGAAGTGCCTACATAATGCAATTAAGGATTATGCTGATAATGAACAAGCTTGGAATAGAAAAGCCAATGTTTGGAAAACACTAGATAAAGTATTTTTTTATTGTGATAAAACTGAGAGGAATGATGATGATCTCAAAGACTTCAAAAACCAATTGAATCTTTTTAAAAAGGAAATGACAGAAGCTTGGAAAAATCAACATTTCACTCACTATATGGTAAGAAGTTTGCATATGTATGTCAATTTATTGTCTGACTCATATAGGGTTTTTGTAACGTGTCCACTAGTATCATCCAAGACACGTCTTAGCAGTCCATTGGAAAGGATGTCTAGAAAGCTCCGCTCGGCACTCCCATGCAATGCTACGGGGTTTGCGATCTAGGGTTTTTCGCGTCTGCCACATAGTGGAAGTATTCTGGCCGTTCCCCACTTAGGATCGATCGGAATTAGGGTTTTTCTGATTGGTTATTTTCTAACAGCAACTAGCGTCGGACCCAAGCGAACTACTTTACGCAGAAACGCCAGGTCCGAAGCGGATTCACCCTGCACTTGGTTCAAGGAGAATGGAAAACGAGAGGGATGCAAAGCTCAACCTCTCTGCCATAAGGCATAGTCCCATTCCATTCCCCTAAAACAGTGTAAATCGGTTAAGACGTAACTCTAGGTCATTGCTTTCGTTGTTCGTGTCCTTTGAAGATCATCCCGCTGTTCTTCGAGATTTGAGAAAAGTTCCTGACCAACCGGGACCACCCAACTGTAGGACCCATGGCCCATCCTCCGCACTATCCTCGGTTTGTTTTAGTTAGGTAATTATCTAACACATTAATTGGACATGTAACAATCAGCTTCTTTAATTAATCCGTTAAGCACTGGTTCCTTCACATAATCTTATCACGTGACATAGAAAAACAATATCAAACAAGTTCTTTATTAACATATCATCATATTTATCTTTGAAATACAAGGAGTTTCATGCGTAGGCTTGTCCATAATCCGCCCGAAGGCTATCCAGTAATCCACAGGGATCACTATTCCAAGCTTCCGCCCGTAGACTAGTATGCGGGCCTTGAGATCCAATCCCGAGTCATGTTAGCATCTTGTGCAGGACCCGGAAGGCGAGGGATTTACAGTAGCCAGAGCCCCCCTGGCACCCAAGCGTCCTCCTGCTCCAAGTAGAGCTCAACGGAGAGACCTCTCGTGGCGGGTTCGGTCCACGTTCCCGGCGCGGTCAACAACCCCCTTGGTTAGGGTCAGATAGGCAGTCGGGGGTAACTGAAACTGCCTCTCCCTTCAAGTCTTCAACCTGAAGTATATATATTCATTTAATTTGTAATTCATAAATCAAATAGTGCTCTAAAATCTCTAGCAAGCACAAACATTTCCATTAATCGATCTTGTTGTTGGCAAACTGCTAAGGAAGGAATCTTTCCTTTTGAATATATTTAACATTCGATCTGGGGTATCTTGCAACTTGGCAAGATCCTTTATATTCTGGATTAGGGCGTACCCTATTAACCCAACTTGGTCAACCCTAAAGCTCATTGGATACTTTAGTTTTCGGTTTTTAACCTTTCTTACTTAGAAGGATATCAAAGAATATATCCTTTTGCAAGATAACTTGCGTAAGGATCCGCCATCCTTGTTGAGGTATTTAACCTTTCTTCTTGTGAATCAATCACAAGACCATATGACTTCGTACTTGCTGCGCAAGTCCTGCATCGTAATATGCGATGAAACAATCCGTTTCAGTTTCTTTAAGCTGACGTTTGTCAGACCTAGGGTCTCCTTTTATTATTTTCTTTAAGAACCCTAGGGACAAACTCTAGTTCTTTTACGTTAACGATTTATTGACCCTACAATCAGGGAAGGTGGACAAGTATTTAAGGTATAAACGTTTCTTGGATTTTAAATCATTCCCAATGCATATTTCGCAGCATAGGTATTTCTGAGTTTACATTAATTCGGTTAACTTTTAGAAGGTAATATTGAGATCACCTCGGCACGATTTGTTATCTTTGTGACAATTGATTTTTCAGTCCTAAACTTTATTGCTTTGAGGTTAGGTAAATTCAATTAATCTTCCTTTTTCCTTGCGAATGAAACTCATGCCAAATAAACAATCTTTTCCTTGCTAAGATATGCAGTTAGCAATGATAACTTCCTAGAGTTTAAGCAATGTAAGAAACCTTTCATGAATTTCATATTCTATGATGATTCGTTGTAAAAAAAATAGGGGTCAATGGTGCAAGATGCAGTTTTTATACCTTCAAGATTTAGACGAAATATTCTACTTTAGTGGGTAAATAATATTGCTCATAATTCGTTTCAATGCATAATGCTATTTGAAGGAAAACTATGTTTTATACTTTATCCATTTTGCATGTTCAACTAAACTAAATTCCTTCTTCGTAAATAACTAGGACAAAATATATCTTATCCCTAACAATTCATCTTGCATGATTGAAGTAGAACCGATATAAAACCAAGAAGGAAAAACGTGGTTTTGGGGTGAGATATCCACATGGATACCGGGAGATGACCCTCCCGCAGCTACTCCTTGGACTTTTTTAGGCGGCATCGCAGTTGTAATCCTTCGAACGTGAAGGCAGCTTTACACTCCTTTTCGGAATTCCACCGTCGCTTCAATACTCTTCTTCTCTCTTTTGAGGCAAGGAATCGTTAAGGGATTTGACCACGAGAAGGGAGTAATAAAACCTTTAAGGTCTTAGCTTCTTCGGAGAGGGAAAGGTTTATAAAGCCTAAAAGAAAAAGTCCTATAGGGATTTATACGCAGGGGGGGCGGGGGAAATGGTGTGTGTGAGTGTGGTTTCAAAAAAACATATGAAGGGCCTTGAAAAGGGAAAAAAAAAAAGGGATCTTGAAGGCTTTCTGGACACACGGGGGTAAGTTCCAACCCAAGGGGAAAGGTGAAGGGTGAAAGGATAAAAGGGGATAAAAAACACAAGAAGGGGGTAATAAGTTAAACACGGGGGGGGGGGGGGGGGGGGGATTTGTGGTTTTTGAGGCCAAGGGGAGTGGGGGTTTAATGGCCCACGGGAAGGAGCTAAGGGTTTAAGATCGGGGGGGGGGAGGGGGGTGAAAGGATAAAAGGGGATAAAACCGGGAGGGGGGGGGGGGGGGGGGAAGAAAGAAATAATGGGGACACGAGGGGGGGAATAAAAAGGGGCTTAGGGGGTGTGTTAAAAAGGAGTATGAGGGAGTGAAAGGGGGCTTAATTAGCTCCCCCTTAAGAAGCTTCTACTGGGAAGCTTCTCTGACGTGGTAGGGGGGGTTCGACACCTCCACGTTGACTGGCGGCATACTCTGGCTTCGAGCGGCGACAGTTGGCGCAGCTTCCTCCACTCCACGATGGTAGAACGATGGCAGATCCCTCAGTCGACGGCAGCATTCGTCTTTTGTCCTTCCTCCTCCCTCATCCCATTAGCCTGCGGCCCTCCCTCATTTATATAGGGGAGGGGAGGGAATCCTCCCTCTCCTATGTGTCATTCTGCAAGCCCGTGGAGCCGAGCAAGCTCCAGTGAGGAGCTTGCTGGCTCCTCTATCCCCTTCCCTCCTTCCAGCACGACGCGCCGCTGTGAGAAAAGGAAAAAAATAATATGTGAAATATTACAGTTTTCCAATTGAATTTCTTTATTTGTTAACTATGCAACATATTTTATACAACCATGCTCCATATTTTATCAAGAAATATGGATCTCTATCTATCTGGTCAACCCAAGGTATGGAAAAATCACATTATCTAGCAAGAACAAAATACTTTAGACACACAAGACATGGAGGTGGAAGATACAAAGAAAACAATTTATTAGGGGGTCTTTCACTGGTTCTACAAACAAATTTGGCACAAATTCAAGCTCAAAGATACAACCGCATCATGTAATACATCATTTTTGGCAAGGACTATATGCACTATTACCCAAAGAAGAAAAGAGGGATATTTAAACTCTTGCGCAAAGCAAAGATATTCAGAATGGTTATAAACTAGACAAAGAGATGGAAAAAGATGGGTTTCAAGAAACCCTTAACATCTTTTAGTCTGACTCTATTATAGAAGAGTCTTTAGTTTCAAGGAATTCACTAGGTCCTCTAAATGAATCTTTTGTTTCATCCCACTCAATGAGACCTCTACATTTCAGGAACTCTTGTTTCCTATAGCCTAGAAGGAGCGTCAAATTCTTGGCATCTCCTACATGGGAGAGTAAATAAGAGCCAAGAACTCCAAAGTATCCTGCCTTCGATCCACTATATCTAGGCATGAAGCCAAAAACTCTTATAGCTTCTTCATTCTCCACCAAAATTATCTTGTTTGAACCTCTATTGAAAGTTTGGGATCCAATCACCTTGGAAATAGCTTTCAAAGCCATTATTGGTAAGCTTGGAGAGCTTGATAATATGCTATGTTAAATTGCAATTGTTTGATTATTTAAGCTTCCAATATAATGACCAAGGCCAAGCTTCAATGGCCTTGAACCCTTGACTCTTCCAAGAAAGTTATTTACATATTCAATTTCTATCTGCACAATAAACCACAATAGTATAAGATGTCGATAGATAAATATCCAATAATATTTGTCTATAATACATAAAATACTCTAATATAAATCACAATGGATATCTTAGAATTATCTTTCATACCTTAGGGTTTTCATATTCTTCAAGAAGACTATCATCATATAGATTTATTGAACTTTTTGGTTTCTCCTCTAATGGAAACTTCAATTTCTCTTCATACCCCATGTTATCAATACCAAGTCTCTACTGAATTTGTAAGAACTTTTCCTCTGTGGACCCCCTTTTCATATTCCACGATCTGATTAATACAAGAATGCAAGGCTATAGAGCTGTCTTGAAAATTCTCTCCCGCAACATCAAGAGTTGCTAGCAATTCCTCTTCATAACCTATAAATTTTTTATCATTGTGACCCCATGTTGCAAGGATTACTAAGCAGTAATCTTCTCTAAGATCAAAAAGATGTTGAATATCATTTAGCAATATATATCTCTTTTTGTTGACGAGATAATTGGGAAATGTTGGGACACATTTAAGAGGACTTGTTTCAATCTCTGCACTCAACTCTATCTTCTTTTCTTCCACTTTGTAATGTTCTCACTTTTAAACAAAGCAACATCAAATCCATGCACTAACTGGTTCTCAATGTCCTCCTAAAATATTTTCCCTTTCTCTTCAACTTCTTTGTCTTTGCATGCGATATCCTCTATCTTCTTCTCTTGTATTGTATCTGAAGACTAACTATCCATATATTGAAGATATACAAGAAATCCAACATCCTTTTGTACAAGAAGACATTGATGTTGATTCTGATGAAAAGGGCAATCTGCTTTCCACTTCTTGAATTCCTAATTAATAAGGCTAAACCTTGTTTACAAAGTTGTTTTAGTAGCATTGGTAGCTTCCATTACATCACTATGATGGACAAATCCCTCAATCTCTAGACCTTCCACATGTCTATCACAAAACCCCCTAAAATCCTTCAATTTATCTTCAAGATCCTTCAAGAGCTCTTGCAAATCAAAGGGAACATTGAGCATATCTCTAATGTAAATAAATTTAGATGATTTTCTACTTGCATGAAGAAAATCAAAGAGCTTTTCATTATCACAAGTATCCTCTAGATCCTCCTCCTCCATTCCCTCTAAAGAAAACTTCATTTTAGTCATCCTGATCACTCACAAAACCAAATCCAAAAAACAAAAAATAAAATTAGGGGCATAATATTCCAATCCACATTTGCTCATATCTAAAAGACTAAAGAAAGATTGCTAAAGAAATTAAGTCAAAACCTACAAGGCACTACTTTTGAATTTTGATAAATTTAACATGTTTGTTATGTTAGAGATTTAAAAATGTAAGATGAGTGAAGTGAATTCACCCTTTATGCAACAGAGAAAGCAAAATATTCCACGTCTCATCGATCAAATTTTATTATACATTCACGATTCATAAAACACGAAAATAATCATTCAAATAAAATCACGTTTCACACGTCATTTTAACAAAAAAATTGACGAATTTGCATTTAAATCATCTAAAATTTTTGTCCACAATAATGCATCTAGAACATCAAAACCTCATCGTTTAATGGACATCACTCCCATAAGCGTCATGTTGCCCACTCAACTCCATCTTTCCAATGCCTATTATGTTGTCCCTCTCAAGGTGAGCTCTTGATAATTTCAATGAAGTTTTTAACTAATGCTAGGAGGCATATTCCACGGTGGATTATGTGAGACCACGGTGAATTCCGTGAGTTTTTATATTCCACAGTGGATTCCGTGAGGCGGTGGATTTCGTAAAACTATATTTATTTGCTGGGGCTCGTACACAAGGTGGATTCCTTGTGCAAGAATTTGATGGGGATGCCTGTTCTTTTCGGGCGTCATGTTAATTTAATGTGCACGTGAGTGACTCCACAGCGGGTGATTCCGTAAAATACATATTTAAATTGATGGACGTTTATGAGTTTAGAGTGCACTCGTATTAAATTAAGGTTAGGATGGAGTTCCAACCTATTTATTTATTTTGTAGCTGAAGACTGCTATGTACTCACTATTGTTTATTTATTTTATTTATAAACAATTGTGAATGCTTCAGTTGATGTGTAGAGTAGGCAATGATGGCTTTAAGTAGCACTAGGCGTTAGCATAAGTCCAAGTGTAAGTTTCATTATTAAAATTATTACTCTATTTGTAAGTTATAAGTTTAAACTTCTTTAGTA
Organism: Lygodium microphyllum; assembly: GCF_053477565.2. Lineage (NCBI taxonomy): Eukaryota > Viridiplantae > Streptophyta > Polypodiopsida > Schizaeales > Lygodiaceae > Lygodium > Lygodium microphyllum. The sequence goes on along the minus strand of NC_141140.1, from coordinate 13,654,995 downwards.
ATAATTAGATCATTGTCCATAGTACTATTAATTAATTTATTTTTTAATATAGTCTATTTTAGAATATGAGATTTAAGATATGCTTTTATTGAAATAAGCTTTATTTATGAAATACTTGTTATTTTCTTAATGTGGTCAAGTTTAAAAGACTTTTTTAGCTTTCTTTATAAAAGCAACAGGATCGCGCACAAAACAGGAGCACAAGGTGAAAACTTAGTTTTTTCGTTTCTCCCGCATTCGAAATCGGAATTCACAGCTTCAAGAGCCGTTTTGGGGATTTTGGCACACTTCGGATGCGATGTGATGTCAAAACGTCAAGATTCAGAGCACAGAACTTTCTGCAGTAACTGCAACATGTTACAGGATATCTCTTGACTCTTAAAACTCTGTATTTCAATTGATATTTGTACTTTTTTTATAATTATATGTAAGATATGTATGCAAATATCCATGTAAAACTATAATATATAATTAAGGATAGCAAACCATGGCTTTTGCCATGGGGAGGTTGGGCCCAATCGTGCGTTTTTCTCTTGTCTTTCTCAATCTATTGAGTTATTTAAATCCTCTTATGTATTATAATGTTGTATGTATTTAATAGTTGAGATGTTTGATTTATTAGATTTTTCCACTAATTTTTTTGTTTATGATTGAGATTTGATTTGCTAGATTTGCCACATGTTCCGCTTCGCAACATTGACATTTTCCTATGTGAAAATATCCTTATTTTTCTTACACTATTCAAAATCGTGAACTTCTCTAAGGGAAAGACCACAAACCTAGCTAGGGGCAATTGCACTAGTAGCTCGTTGACCTATCTAGGTGTTCGGTCCCTCTCTTCTCACAAAAGCTCGTGCTTATGATATTGTCATAATTCATAAAACTTTCAAAACTACATAAAACTAGTTTCATAATTCAAAACTAGTTTCATAATTCATAGTTCCTGATGTATCATGAAATGCAACAACAAACTTTTAAAACTATGTAAAACTAAGTAAAACCAATTTTTAAGTTCTGCATTACATTATTCATTTTTTATTTGACATTGAAGACTCATAAAATGCGACAATATACTTTCAAAACAATTTGTAAATGGTAAAATTGTGTCGAAATTCAGGATTGTAGAGGAAAAGTGACAATAATTTTTTTAAAACCTAAGATTTGCAGTCCCTAAGAATAAATGGTCTTTTGTTAGAATACTCCTGGTTTAGCTTATGATGCTTACAAGATAAATAGCTTGTCGAAGATAAGACAAAATATGTAAAAGAAATATTAAGATAAACTTGACCCTGAGTGTCGTATATATATATATATATATATATATGCCAACGGTTCATCACACGTTTGTCCAAGATGTACAGTGCACTAATTCAAAGGAGTTACACTTAAAATGAAAAGGAAAATGCTAAGAATTATCTTTTACCTTTAAAAAGTGGAGCCATAAAAGTGCAATCATGCCAAAAAAGTAAGTGACATGTGGCACAACTTCCCATGCAAAAATGGTCTTCTCGTAGCATGTGTGAAATTAACTATGCATTAGGGCAGCCACACGTGTAAACCAACATCCTTTTAAACCCAAATTCTGAACCGAAAAAGAGTTTTTTTGAAGACAAAGCTCTTTTTATGCTCGATCACACCAGTGCAACGCTAACTTGGTCACACTGCAAAATTATTCTTTAAGCGCAAGGAGACTAAAGAAGGTTTCATCGGCCAACATATGTGCTGAACCCTCGAAAATATAAGTTATTTGATAAATATGAGCTTACTCTGCATCACTTGATTGACAACTCTTGCCAAATTATACAAAAAAGGGCATGACATATGAAACGTGATTAGTCACGATCTTCCAATGGACAAGAGTTTGTTTGCGTTTCATACGACGCTGAGAATGCAAGTTTCTTCAAATGTAAATTTTTTTCCATGAATGGTTATGGCTCGACGAGTTTCTTCAAATGATATTTTTTTCCACTAATGCAAGTTTATTCAAATAATCCCAAAAAACCCCGACATATGAAATGTGATAAGTCATGGCTCTTCCCATGGACAAGAGTTCTTTTGCGTTTCATACATTGCCGGAATGCAAGTTTCTTGATATAGAATCACAGCTCAATAGAAATTGATGACACAAAATGATACTCGTTGATTATAAAATGTTCTATTTTGAGACTTGTAAAACTTCATGATATTTATTATCTTTGATCAAATATGTATCCAAAAAAGGAGTGACATGTGAAACACGAGAGGGTGTTTATTTCTCTTGTCCAGAAGGCCTCCTCGCGTTTCATACGTATTGTGCTTGCATTGTTTTATTCAAATTGGAGGTAGACCATGTGATTAGTGTTTGTTTACTACTAAGTGATTTTAGATAACATTATGTCAGAGATTTGGAGATCTATCCTAGTTTACTTGTATTATTTGTTTTCTTTGATGTTTTGGATGGCTAGAACAAAGGCCACTTCAAGGAAGCAGAAAGTTGATCCTAGAGGTCTTGCCTCAAAGATCCATCAGTCCTCCAAGCCTTCCAAACACAAGAACATTAAAGCATGTTAGATGCCTAAAGGAGATTAGAAGTGAAATGAAGGCTCTGAATAATGCAATTCCAAAACTGTCTTTTCAGAGGCTTGTCAGAGAAATTTGTGAAAAGCATAGCCTTGACAGTTTTAGATAGACTAGGGTAGCTCTCAACTGTATTCAGGAGGCTACATAAGATTTTTTGATTGATTTTTTCCAAGATTCTTATATTTGTGTTGCTCATGCACATAGGCTTACACTTATGGATAAAGACATGATAATTCTCAGGAGATTGAGATACGGGTTTTCAAAGGCTCTTGAGCCAGTCCCCCTTTCTGATGTGAAGGCTTTCAATATTTTAAATGTTCCTCCATATAGAAAGAAGAAAAATGATCTAGGTCTTAAGGTTGAAGATGTCACCCATGAAAATGACACAAAATAACATGAGAAAGAGGAAAAGGCCACAGAAGAGCAGGCAGATAAATGGAGGCAGTATAAAAGAAAGAAGGAAGTAGAACAACTCCCATCTTTTGAAGAGGAATTATCTATCCTTCTTGAAAGGGCTGACCCTAAGGGCTTCAATGTCTGTTGCTTTTTACCCGGTGATATCAAAACATCTAATATGGTATTTTTGGATTCTGACTGTGTTCAAATTCTCAAGAATAAAGTGAGAGAAGTGAATGACTCTATTCTTCTTGCTAGGATGAGGTATAGTATACCAAAATTTGTTTTTACTCACTATATTTTTCTAGCAATAGACTTTCATGTTGATGCTTACTATCTCCATTCCTTTGCTAGTTGTGTAATGCATGAGCTCCCCTTTGATATACAACAAATGAGGTTCTTGATCCATCTATCTCATACTATCTGCGGAGTGAGCTTGATGCAAGTGCATTTGACCATTGGTTCAATTCAATTGACTTTGAAACTTTAGAGGTTCTTCTAATTCCATACAATTAAAAGTAAGTAATATGATATTTTGTTAGATTTTATAAGACCTTGTTTTGCTAGATTATTGAAATATTTTTGTTTTTAGTTCTCATTGGAGCCTAATTGGGATAGGCTTTAATATTTCCTTATCAATTCTATAAAAGGAAGCCATGGAAATGACAAGTTGTAAGTTATATAATCTAGGGTCTCTTGATATTTTGATATTTTTTTTTAAGGTACTCTAAATATTTTGATCTTTCTTTTGTAATTACTCTAAATTTTATTACCTTTTTGATACAGAGATGTAAAAAGATTGATTAAAGTGCTAGAGAAAAAACCTCCCATGCCTTTTGACTTAGTTGCAACAATGCAATATAGAAAAGTTGCGGTAAGGTCTTGATTAATATGGTTAGAACATAATATGAAAATTTATTCTAAAAACTACCATAAACAAGTTTCATAGTTTTATTTTATATTATTGATTGCAGTGTCCTTATCAAGATGATAGTTACTCTTGTGGCTGGAGAGTAATTGTAAATGCTAGAAGATTGATTCAATTTATTTATCTCAATGATGATAAACTTATAAAGGTAATGTGAAACATACTAAACTTTAAGATAGAGGTTTATTGCAAAATAGTCCATTGATGATAATAATATAGTCCATTGTAAAAAAATAACAATGAGCTAATTTTTTTTTCTTACAAATGTATGACGGTTTACAAGGGATTGCTATACAAGTGAGCATGTTCAGTATATAAGAGCAAAGCTCATGAAGTACATAATGGTTAATTATATACAATCGGTAAGAATGGACAATAGTGGGGGCGTGGACATTGAAGGAGAGGAGGTAACGTAACTACAGAAGGTGAAGCTATGCCTTTCAACACCCAAGGCAACCAAAGCATCAAAGATAGGCAAATGAACTCCTAGAGAGGATGTCCCTTCTCCTAAGAAAAGTTCTCAAAAAAAGTAGCTTTGCCTCATTGATTGTAAGCCCTTGTGTATAAGTCATGGAGATGACTGACAAAATTTTGCCACAAAATTCTTATCTTAGCATTAGAAAAGAAGTTAACAAATATATTAATATACTCATTAGTCTTGTTTGATCAATATAATGCATGGACTTGAAAACCACCATTGGAGTAATGCATGGAGCTAAATACACTAGCATCGTATCCAATGACAAGTATGCGCAATGAGTTATCCAATGGTAGGTATGTGCAATGACTCATTTTGGGAGAGGATTGTGTGTCCTTTAGAGGGTATAGGGAAGTGGAGTACATGAGGAGGGATGGTGGCTTGAGGAGAGGGACGCATGGATTTGGGGTCAAAATGTAGGCCTATGGTCTTGAGGCTAAGTTGGGGGTCACTAGTAGCCATGTTGAGACCCAAGGTTGATTCAAGGAGTGGCAGGTCTACCGAAAGATATGCCAGCTAAACTAGCTCCATCCATTGTTGTATTGACTAGACCTTTCCATATTTGCCACCACCAAATGTATGTAATCTTAATGATGTTAGAATATTAGAATGTACTCATATGAATGTGTACTTAGAGAATATCTAGGAATACAATATCTAGATATTTAGGAGAACTAGATAAGATGGATCCAGAACATGTGGATGATACTTCACTAAGAGAACCTACCATATCCACACCTTCATTGTATATATGTGTGTACTCTCATCTATTCCAATATATAAGTGTGTAAGCAAGTGTGCAATACAAGTGTGTGGTTCTCCATCTCATTGTCTCATTGTCTCTCTCTCTTTCTCTCACCATCATTTTCACTACATGGTAATGGAGCACACTAAGCTCCTAAGGGCCTAGGTTATTAGCTTCCAGCTTTTGTCTACTCAGTTAATCCTTAAGTTCATTTCTTGCATGCAATCCCAAATCAAATGCTTTATGTGTAGATTAGTAGAATTTAAGTCTATGTCAAGGTAAACTAACCTTATCCACATGCACCTTATCCTCATTATCTTAAAGTCATCTTATCCTGTCCACCTACTTTTTTTCCTATTCTTATCATCTTCACCTACTCTTATCTTCTTCATTATCACTGCTTCCTAAGAAAGAGATAGATATTTGTCCTCTTCATCATTATTATCATCCTTATCTCATCTTATCACCTCTCTCCACCTACTTGCCATCTTTGGCATTTTGAGCTATATTCTCTCCTTCTTTTCATCACCTACTCTCTTTCTCTTTTTGTTTTCTCTCCCCCCTCTTTAATTCTCATTTACCTCTCCTTGCCAACTTTGCTATTCTCCAACTTCATTGTGTGTGTGTGTGTGTGTGTGCACGCGCGCTCTTCTTTACTCTATTAAGGTTTTTGAAACCTTAGAGAAAGCTTCAATCTCCTCGTCATCCAACTTCAAAGAAGATTAGCTCCAGTCAACATGCATTAGTTCAAAAAGGTGATAGTTCTTGAGTAAATAATACTCAACTCTAGCTCATCAACTATGTCATCCTCGATGGCATTTGTGATTAGAAGTCCACGTGTAGCGCAATCGTCGACATCATCTGGCACAAATCACGATGGCACATCTGGCACATTCGTTGGCGGTCAACACAGATGCATAAGCTTTTATAAAAGCTTGCTATTCTTGAAGTCCTAGTTCACACCAATAACCTCCCTAGGCCCTAGTTCATATGTCTATTATATATACGATCATTTTTGGGTTTAGCATTTGATCAAGGTATCTTTTGAAGCTTCTATTAAATTTTTGAGTAAAATATCCATAGTGAAGAAGCATTGGCTACACATCAAAGTTTTTGAGCTTTTACAAGACAATATGGAGCCAAAAATCCAAGAGCACAGGACCAACAATAGATTAAGTTCATGAGTTATACACAAAGCAGAGTTGCCAACACTATCATTGGCCATCAAGAGCGTTCATTTCCTATCTATTTCTCTTCACAAACTCAATATCTCTTATCCCTATCATGAAACCCCTTATCTTCTTCTCTATCATAATACTTACAATCATTCCATTATCTCAATCCCTACCAATTGTATTGATGTGTCTCATTCGATAGCTCTCATTTGACACATGATTACTCTCTCCTCTTTTATTAAACTCTGAATGTTCTCCCTTATCTAAAGTCTTTGTCACAAGATATTCCTATCACGTCATGCAACACATATGTTCCATCCTTGTATCCTCATTACGTCCGTTGTTCACTCTCTCTTGTCAACTAGTGTAATAAATAGAAAATTCTTTGATGTAAAATCCCAATTCTCTACCCCATGAAGGCCCCTCACATCTGTCGCACTCTTAATACTATAATGTTTGTCACCCCTATGAGCCTCTCCTCTTGCATCCTAAAATAGAGGACTTTATCTTAGTTGGAACAACAATTGAAGAAGGAGACGCCCTTTGTACTCTACATCTTGAGGCCCAAGAAGGCATTGTTTATGGCCTCTCTATTGAATTGTGTTCTTCAACACACTTGGATGGTACTTTAGTGGCAAGAAGATGGCAAAACCTTGTCGCTCTCTCAATTGACAACGTGGATACTCCTAATGTTCCTCATAAATTCTTATTGGATATTTCTACCAACCTTCAAGGTCACTCCCTCATCAAGTACATTGCTTCCGCTTCTTTTACATCTCTTGTTCTATCCTATTTCCTTACATTTGTCACTCAACATCTAGTCTTTATCTAAACTCTGCTTCAATCTCAAGTTCACATCCTGGTCCTTATCTCACACTCTCTCTATGGGCTCAAATATCCTCATATTCTAATTGTCACACACACACACACTCCACTTCACCTATGTGCCACTATCTCTTGAACAAATGCAATTGCACGCACTCTTGGCTTTCTCCTATGCATTTGGGATTCTCAAAATGTTTCCAAGTGCACATAAAAATCCTATCTCCTCGAGTTTCTCATTTTCACATCATTATTTCTCAATGTGCAATCTTGAATCCCTACACATGATGTTATCCTACCATCACATTCCATCCACATTATATTTATTTATGTCCTGTCAATCCCAATCCATCAAATCATCATTCCTTTTTGTCATATCCTATCCTACCTTCCTCCTGCAATCATATTGCTCTAATTGTATACCCAAATCTCAATCATTATTCTATGTTACATGCAACAACCTCATCAACAATCACAAGTACTCTCTCTTCCAATTTTCTCTTAGTATCATCATGAAACAGTCTATCTCTTGCCTTACCCAAATCATCATCTACAAATTGTATCTTTCTCAATTGGCCAACTATTTTGGCCTTCCAAAGGAGGGAAAAAGAATGGATAAAGTACAAAGAAATACTTGTGCACATTTGCACAAACTACTTTGTATGGATAAAAGAGCACACTAACACTAAGTATGCTATTATTGAAGATGTGATACTCAACTCTTAGAGTCCTCTCAAAGATATGCTTGAAATTGCTCATCAATCACTTGCTATTTTACACTTCCGTATTCATCAACAACCTTCTCGAAGATAATGTCACAAGCACCTTATCAATCTCTATCTTACTATGGTATCTAGTGACATTGGGATCATATTCCATTTATAAACATGCTCTCACTATTATTTTACACCACAACTATCAAGCTCCAATTGAAATACATCATCTATCTACATGCTAAGCCCAAAGTCTATCATGAAGCAACCTACGACAATCCAGTCTTCATCAAGGTATCCATCAACCAAAACCCAAAGATCTTCATCATCAACTTACATCCCTTAAATTATTGCAAGCAAAGATTGATGTATATCTTTTGCAACAACAAGGACAAGGTCTCATGCTATAGTCGTCATTGTAATCTTACTTCTCTTGTAGCCAAAATGATTGGTAGAAAGTCTTTGTATTGCAAAAGAAAACCCTATTTTGTTTTGAGAAGGGAGGAAGAATGTTAGAAGATATTTTTAATGTTTTCTAGAGAGGGAGAATGTTAGAATATTAGAATGTACTCATATGAACCTATACTTAGAGCATATCTAGGAAGACAATATCTAGATATTTAGGAGAACTAGATAAGATGGGTCTAGAACATGTGGATGACACTTCACTAAGAGAACCTACCATATCCACACCTTCATTGTATATATATGTGTACTATTATCTATTCCAATATGGAAATGTGTAAGCAAGTGTGCAATACAAGTGTGTGGTTCATTCTCCATCTCATTGTCTCATTGTCTCTCTCTCTTTCTCTCACCATCATTTTCACTACAAATGATACCCACAAGTGAAGAAACAAGCATTTAGCACATCGTTGGCCTCCTTTTAGACAAGGTTATCGCTAGAGTTTATGTTAGCTTCATGATGATCAAGGCATAAAAAATGTCACCTTATTTCCAACACAGTTGGTCCCTATTGATCTTTCTAGCTTTCTTCGTTAAACATGCTATAGTTTCAGCTGGAACACGTAGGCTTGGAGCCCCCTACAAATTAAAGTTACATATGAGGAAAAGTTTTGTTATGAAGGTGGACTAGCATTCTTTAATGAAGTAAACGTGGACGATTCACTGTTGAGAGAGTAATGAAGGTGTGAGCTATCATTCTCCAATGAGAGAAACCTCAATGATTCATTCACGGATGAGAGCATTGTTAACTTTGTGATCGTCTAGCTTAAGCAAGTCATCAAGTTTTGAGCTATTGTATTATAGGATCCAAGCGTTAATAGCAAGATTGGAATAGCGAAAGTTGATAAAGGACAAGAGGGGGTGTGTATATGTGTGTGCTAATGGCAAAAAGGAAAAGTGGTGGTGTAGGAGTTGGTGCAAATGGAGTGTCGACATTGGGCATGTCAAGAATCGCATGGTGGGGGACTTACTTGAGTTGCTACACCAAACACACACCATACATACAAGAGGAAGCTCAGTCAAGAACTAAAGGAGAGAGATGGAGGCCAAAACATTTCCTTGCTAGTTTCTTCTTCTTCTTTCTCACATAATAATATATACACAAAGTATAGATAAGATATAATATAAAGAAAAATATCCTACTAAGTTAAACAATACATAATTGATTATACTAATCGACTGGCAATATAGTTATGCTAGCTATAGGTAGATGCAATAAACTAAATATAATAAATGATGAATCAATGGCTATGTGAGGATCATAATGACCACCAACGTGCTAAGTATAGATGTGTGGATCCATCTAGCCAAGTGGTCCATTATCAATGTTCGCATGTGTTGAGCTTGCCATCTCAACACTCCCCCTCAAGCTCAACTATATCTCTGCAACTCCAAGTAAGCTTCAAAATTTTCAAAGATTCTTTGGATGCATTTGTGAAAATGTCAGCTATCTAATCCTGTGTATAAGCACATACTAAGTCAATCTCACCTGCAAGTATCTTCTCTCTCACAAAGCGGTAATGCACCTCAATGTGTCTTGTCCTAGCATGGAACATTGGGTTCCTAGCTAGCTTTATGCTACTTATTGTCACAATGAATGACAAATGGAGCATCTCCCTACACATCCAAATCACCCAATAACTTTTACAATCATATCACCTCACATACTGCCGTAGCAGCACCTCTATATTCAATAAAGCAACCATAGGTTACTTTTTGTTGCTCCACATAATTGCTACACTACCAAGGGAAAACATGAATCCACTAGTAGATCTTTTGTCACGTGCTACCAACCCGATTTGTATCTGTGTATCCAAATACCTATATATCCTTAGTAGTCACTTAAAACATATATGTAATTATTTTATTGATTTTACTTTAGTAATACACTTTAGATTGAGTCTTGAGTGCATTTGGTATTTGATCTCTACGCTGTGAATATGTGTCACTCTACAACTCGGGCACTCAATGTCACAAAAGTGATGTCAATGTCCATTTGTATTGGTTCTGAGTATGCTCATTGTCATCTTTGTGTAGTGGTTATGCTTGGACATCGATTAAGTAACTTAGTGTAATGATATTTTGAGACAAATAATAACAAGAATGTATGATAAAAATGATAATTGAATTCTTTCATGTGGTTTTTTATTATTGCTTGCTTACCAAACTTCAACCTAGCATGTACTAAGGCCAACTTTGGGTTGTGCATGAGGAATGGGATAGTCCTCCATAGAAACTTTCGGTTGGGGGCTAGAAGTCTACATAGAATATGGCAATGTAGTTGCATTGCATTCCTTGATATAGCTTCACTTCATCCTTTCCTTGAGTATCCCTATCTTATACCTATTCATGTTGTCCCTAATCTTGTACTTGATGTTGATACCCTTACTTGCCCTACAAAGATGGCAAGCTCAACACATGAAGACATTAATGATGGACCACCTGGCTAGATGGGTCCACACATCTACACTTAGCATGTTAGTGGTCATTATGATCCTCATATGGACACTAACTTTTCATTTATTATATTTAGTTTGTTGCACTTACCTATAGCTAGCATAGTTATAGCACCAAGCCGATTAGTATAGTCAGGTATGCACTATTTAACTTAGTAAACCACTTTCCTTTATATTGTATCTTATACATACTTTATATACATTATATTGTGTGAGAAAGAAGAAGAAGAAATTAGCAAGAAAACATGTTGTCCTCCATCTCTCTTTTGGTATTATTGAGTAAGCTTCCTCTTGTATATGTGATGTGTTTTTAGCGCAACAGCTCAAGCAAATCCCCCCACCACACAATTCTTGACATGGTATCAAAGCATGCTATTGAGAAATGTTAGTTTTAAAGCTAAAGTAAAGGAGAAGAAGTAAGAATTTGAGCAAGCAAGCAACAAGTAAGAAGCTCTCCCATTCTTCCACCCTTTCTCTTGGTGGATAGCGCCTGTGGAGGCACCAAAAGCAGGGCTAGGAGAAAATCTCATATATGTGTTAAATACGTGTGCAAGCAAAGCAATGTATATTCTACAAGGTTGGCATCTAAGGCCATTTTGGGCCTTCTTTTAGACTTGCAAGATTACAGTAGACAACAATTTCAAGGTATATGATGATTTCGATTATATTGATCAAAAGTTGGTGCACATGTTACAACTTTCAAATTTGTATGTTCTAAGGTGTTCTCAAGGAAGCAAATACAAGTTTGATCTACAAATAGGTTGGAGACTATATATACTATTGAGAAGTCTATGTAAAAGATTGTTTGGTGTATTGCTGTGCACTTATTATTGTAAAAGATTGTATATTAAGACTTGCTTGATGTTTTGTGTCAATTTTGTAACAATGGCATAGAATAGTGAAAACCTCATCATTGAGAAGCTAGACAAGAACAACTGCCCATCATGGAAGTTCCATTCGATGAACTTTCTTATTGGAAAATGCCTTTACGAGTTCCTCTCAAGAGGAGCTAAGAGATGGTGACCCTATAAGATTGTAGATGAATTAAAAATGTGGAGAGAATGGAATGCAAAGGATAAAAAGATGATGTATTGGCTATCTTCAGTCTCACTGATAATACTATGTTGGAAAAAAACTTCACATGTAGCATGGCCACATTTGAAAATATATTTTATGTGAATACAAAGGCATGGAAGATTTAGCTTAAGCAAGAGATGTATACTTTGAAGAAAGAAAAAATGTATATTAATGAGTATGTTTTGAAGGTGAGGAGCATTGCAGCTGCTTTGGTAGTGATTGATGCAATGTCTAATGATAATGATTTGGTATCATCTACTTTAGGTAGTCTTAATTATAAAAAGACTTGGAAATCTTTAATTACTTCTGTATATGCATGGAAGCCATTTTCAAATTTTGATGAGTTTATCTCTCTCATGATGATCACTAAAGAGATCTAAAAGAAGTGGTGAATAGGTCTAAGCTTTTTACTCAAGTTTAGGAAGGGATATGGAATGTCCTCTTTAAGAGGTTGTGGTATAGAATGTGTAAGTGATAACCAGCAAAACAGGTTAAATTAGCGGTTTGATGAAATGTAGGTTTTAGGAGGTCGTGGAAACTTTTGAGGCATGGGGAGCTCTAGAGGAAGAGGTGGATGGTAGAGTAGAGGTTTTGGCAATTCTAGTATTATTTGTCATAATTGTGGCAAAACATGTCATATTGCAACCCATTGTTATGCTAAGAAGGATGACATTTATAGTGGTGAATTGCAGCAAGGAAACTATGTATCATCTTCACAATAGAATGAAGACTAAAATGAGCCTCTGTTTGCTATGTAGAATATGATGAATGTTGTTATAGGAAAGGGGACACATGATGACATATGGTATAATAATTTAAGTGCATCTAATCATATGACCAATCATGTTGAATGGTTTGGAGAGATGCAAGATTTACAAAATCCAAGTTATGTGCAAATGAGATGATTCATATCACCAATTTCACACATTGGAAAGGTTTCATTGTTCTTGTATGATAGTTAGACAAAGAATCTGTAAGATGTATTACATGTGACATCCATCACAATGAATTTAGTGTCAATTGGTCAAATGGTAGAGCAAGGGTTGCAAGTTTGATTGAATGCAAAAGGCTACTTTGTGGAAGATATTTTAATAATAAGTGTAGGTTGGTTACAAAAAAGGAAATAGAGTTGATTGCATGTTTACTTTAGATGTTGAAATTTCTACTATGTATGCTAAAGGAAAATGAGTGGTTATAAACATTGAAATATGTCACAAAGGTATTGAACATGCAAATGTGCAAAGACTTAAATTAATATAGTCCAAAAGGTTGGTTTATAAGTTTACCTGCTTTTAGAGTTACAGAATTTCATAAAGTGTGTAAGGTATGTCAATTTTGTAAGCAAGCAAGACAACCTTTTTTCCATGACAAAGATATGAGTAGAAATATGCTTGATATTATGCATACAGATATTTGGGAGCATACACAAACTATATCTCTTAGTGGCAACAAATACTTTGTCACATTTATTGATGATTATTCAAGAAAGCTATGGATATATTTCATGAAGGAAAAGAGTGATGTATTTGAGCACTTCAAAACTTTCAAGGCTACTATTAAAATAGAAATAGGCTTGAAAGTTAAGTGCTTGAGGTTAAATAAAGGGGAAAAGTACCTATCTAATGAGTTTAGTAACTTTTTGAGGTCTCATTGTGAATAAAAAGACAATTTACTTGCAGGTTTGCTCCACAACAAAATGGGGTTGGAGAAAGAAAAAATAGACATATTGCAGAAGTTGCATAAGCATTGATGGCTAACAAGAATATGCCAAAATATTTTTGGTTTGAGCTTGTTCATACTCCTATCTATATTTTGGACATAACTCCCACAGATACAGTTCATGGAATGACCCCCAAAGAATGCTTTAGAGACAAGAAGCTCAATGTGTTACACTTGAAAGTATTTGGTTGTATTGCATATATTCATGTATTAAATGACTATGAAAGAAGCTTAATCCAAATACTAAAAATTGTATTTTTATTGGTTCTTTTCTTTAGAGCAAAAAGGGTATCATTGCTATAACCCTATGCCAAATGAGCTACAAAAGAAGCTTAATCCAAAGACTAAAAAATGTATTTTTATTGGTTCTTCTTTAGAGCAAAAATAGTATCGTTGCTATGATCATGTCACAGATGAGTTTAGAGTGAGCAAGGATGTTATTTTTATGAGATGAGTAGTTGGTATGTATTTAGTGGTAATACATTGAATGATTATCATGATCATGATAGTTATATGCAGAAGGAAGAGCAAGAATCATGGAGCCATGGTGGACCAAAAACATCATCCAATACTACATCTATAGTTAGCCCTTGATCTGGGAGACTAAGAAGTAGTCCTACATCTTTAGGTGTATCTACATAGGTGTATCTACAAGTGTTGCAGGTAAGGATAAAGGAAATAAGAAAGTGTGGGATGGTAATGATGTATCTACTAGTCATTTGGAATTTGATGGAGATTCTAGTGGTTCAGAGCATTTAGATGATGAGCTTGGTATTCCTTCAGTCTGATACCAAGTGTATAGAGAGCATATGGTAATGTGAAGGCTCCACTAAGTGATCCAATGGAATGCAAGTCTAGCAAGGTCAGATACCCTGTTAAAATATTTGATTTTGAGGGTTAAACAACTCACCATTATGCTTATATGATAAAGGTGGTTGAGGATGTTTGGCCACTGAATGCTATTAGTCATGCTTATTGGGATGCAATAATGGATAAGGAGATGGATGCATTAGAAGCTAATAAGACTTGGGATCTTGTACCATTGCCTAAGGGCAAGAAAGCTATTGGTTGTAGTCAAGTCTACAAAATCAAGCATAATGCAAATGGTTCTATTAGTAGGTATAAGACTACGCTGGTTACAAAAGGCTATACTCAACCATGTGGCATAGATCATGAAGAGATATTCAATCCATTTGCTAGAATGGCAACTGTTAGATGTGTGATTGCTTTGGTAGCATCCAAAGGTTGGAGTTTACAACAAATGGATGTCAATAATGCCTTCTTACATGGTGAATTGCAAGAAGATGTGTATACGAAACAACCAATAGGTTGTGAGGATTTAGAGCACCCCACATATGTGTGCAAGTTAAAGAAGGCACTCTATGGACTGAAGCAAGCACCTAGAGCATGGCTTGATAATATTGGAGAGTATCTTGTCAAAATTGGCGTTTATGTTTTGTGATACTGATCACTCACTTCATGTGAGAAAGGGAGATATAGGTTTAGTTATCATAGTCATTTGTATGGATAACTTGATCATTACAAGTGATAGTGACATTGGGATCACAGAAGTCAAGAAATATTTGAAGAAGAAGTTTGAGATGAAGGATTTGGGTAAGATGAGGTATTTTCTTTTATTGAAGGTGATCAGATGTAATGATGCTATATGGCTATCCCAAAGGTAGTATGGCTTGGTTATGCTGTCCAAGTATTGTATAACAACATGTAAGCCTCTTTTAGTGCCATTGAAGAAAAATGTGAAGTTTAGTGCTAATGCTAGGGATGAGATAGAAGATCCTACTATGTTCAGGAGGATAGTAGGGAGTCTAATTTACATAACTATCACAAGGCTAAACTTGAGTTATGTTATTGGCCTTGTCAATCATTTCATGCAGATGCCTAGAAAGCCTCATTTGGATGTAGTTAGACACATATTAAGGTATGTGAAGTCCACTTAGGTTATATTTTATTAGGCCAAGAGGACCATGTGCCTAGTTGGTGTCAGTGCATTTGATGGTTCTTTATTTTACAAAGAAGTACCTAGAGGGAGCCAATTTTTGTGTGGAAGCTTCTTGTGGCCAATCCAAGTGGTGTCTCCCATTTTTGAGTTCTTTTCTCTTAGACAAAATGTTTATGTGTATTTGGAAATGTTTCGTTCTTTGTTGGGGAATGGCAATCAAGGCATAAAGTTATAGGATTAGATTATGTATGTCTAAGGAGATTTGAGTAGTTGTCTTCCTCCTGTGAGGGCATACAAAGATCTATCTTAGAGGTAGCCCTAGTGACCCTATTCTCTTGGTGTACTAAGAAGTTGATTCTAGGAATTCTTGTTAGTTATGAGGCAATTAAGGAATCATAACAAATAAAAGAAGAAAATGATAAATGTGTTTGATATGCATACAATACCAAGATGTGTAAGAAGGGGTTGTAACCTTTGAAATAAGAACATAAAGAGAAAAGTTATAAGAGCAAATGTTCATCGCCTTGCAAGAGCATGGTATGACTTGCCTTCTTGGTAGGTTCCTAGGGACAATGAATCTAGACTCGGGCCCCATGCCTTGCCTTCTTGGGGGTAGCATCTAGCCAAAAGAAACTAAGAATAGTTGGAGCGAAAATAAAAGTGAGCAAGAAGAAATGATTTAGTGTCACCTCGCAAGAGCTCGGTAGGTTCTTGGGTACTAAGCTTGGACTTGAGGCAGATTCCTTGTTCTCCTTGGATCATAATATGATTAGCTCTATTCTTTTTATATATGTGAGTACCAATTAATAAAGAATAGAAAATGAGAAAAATGGAGAAACATATGAGTTCAAGTGGACTAGGCTATAGGAACTCTCACCTAATAGAAGTTCCCGGTACAGTTGTCCTAGGTTAGGTAGGTGAGTCAGTCCACCAGTTAGGATGATCCCTTTGATAGATTTCTTTTAGCTAATCTATGTTGGAGTATTTGGTTAGTAACTAGCTCTTGATCGCTTTGTCAAATTATGCTTAGTCTATCCCTCGTGGAATTCATGCCTTGTTCTTTGTCAAGGGATAAAGTCAGAGTTGTGTTCTATGTTATGTTGTGTATTATTTGAAGTAGCTTGATGCTTGTTATATTTTATTTGCATGTAAATCAATCCATGGGTTTGATGGTCTAAGTCTCCTTATTGCTTGGTTGCCAATGAGAGCTGCAACTAGGTGCCAAATTCGAAGTAGAAAATGAAGCATTTGCAATAAAAATGAAGAGGTGCTAGAGTTTTCGAAGTAAAAGCAAGTGGGCCAAAACAAATTAGAAGCATCCATTTGTCAATTTAAGTTCATTAGATGGTCCATTTAAAGAGGCACAAATTTTGTGTCATAAAGCAACTACCTAATTCAAAAGTCGAAAATAGTGTCTATGAGGCAAGCCAATAGAAAACGATGCCAAGAATGCAGTTGTACCTTTAGATCTTGAATCTGAGTTTGTCTGGGCCTCCAATTTTAGCCAAACCACTTGTCAATAGTGCAAATGCAAAAATATGAATTAGATAAGTGCTAATTAGTAATTAAAGTGATTAAAAAAGCTTAGAAGCTTCAAAAAACCCATGATTGGGGAAGAGGAGGGACACATTTTTTTGGCGCATCCCTTCAATCCAGGAAATTTGAGTTTTTTTTCTTTTCATTATTCATGGAGCACTCTTGGCTATAAGATTTTATAATTCTTTGGTTTGAATCACCAAAATATCACTAAGAATGATGCATTTTATTAAAAGATAAGTTTTTAGTCTTTTTCTCTCCTTGTTCTATCTCGCCATAATGGTTGTTCATAAGGGCTTAAGAGGGAAATGGGAAAGGAGTGCCAGAACATGATATGATGCAAGTAATGGAGCAAAGGAGCATGAAGGTAGTTGTTAACGGCTATGTGGACCATTAGGGGCTACCTAAGTGATCCTGAAATCATAAAAAATAAAACAATTTTATGATTTTTTTAACAATAAGTCTTTTATTTGAAAATGGCATAAAGCATCCTTGCTAATGAAAAATAAAAAAAAAATCTTCTAAATTCTTGATCAATGTATTTTTAATAATAATAATAATAATAATAATAATAATAATAATAATAATAATAGATTTTTAAAAGGCATTCATATGCAACAAAGTATGAAAATTGGGATTTTTAGTAAATTGAATTATTAGATGAAACTTGATATTGTGGAATAATAAATTAATGTTTGTGCAATGTTTGTATGGGTTCCACAGCATTGAGATTACTTCATCATGGCCTTATATTGTGCGTTAAAGTGTGTTCCTATGCATTTTTTCCTGTTTTACTACATATTTAAGAATATGACAACACTTGCAAAATCTATCGATAGGGAGTGAGAGAAGGAAAAAATAAGATTAAATGTATTTATTTTCTAATCTTTTTCATTTGCATATAGGTCAATTTTCTATTGAAAGAAAGATAATAGCACATGTTTTCTCAATGCTATCTTCTACATCACCACAATATGTATAGTGAAAAGCATGAGAAGAAATGACTGGGCTCATGGGACACGATGTTGTTTTTCCTTTGTTTGTGGACTTTAGAGCATTCCACCCTATATGGCAAGAGTATAAGAGCATGGTATTGGAATAAACCTCTTGGATACATAAAACTCGTTGACTCATGTGGAGTGGAAGAGAATCCCTAGTTGTAGGTTAGTGTGTTTATTGTTGAGAAAAGATTGTGTGAGGTAATGAAAAGTCCCTTGGAATGATAAATATCAAGAGAGGAGTATGCTACAATGTTTTATATGTTTCTACGACACATCTTGGGCCAATCCCTAGGGTATAGAAGGGGCGTAGGGGCCATAGCAATTGGATGCGAGGTGCCCTTTGTGTATGTGATTCAAAATTACATCTACAAACACAACAATTAGAAGTATCATTTGTAGTACCGAGACGCTCCTGGTCGTGAGGTTATGTGGGATCATTTAGTGTGTTTAGGAGCCCGTCGACTAAAGGCATCAGAGCTAGTGTTGGTAGGTTGTTTTAGGTCCCAACATAGATTGTCTAATTGCCTCCTAGCACATCGTAGAATTTAAGTGTAAAATAATAGAAATTCTTATATTTGATATATTTAAATACTATTCATTGTATATTGATGTAATTGTGAATGCTATACATTAAAAAAAATACTAAGTAGGAAATATGATAAATCCACAATACACATGCAAATTTCTAGCATCAGCCATGTGGCACCTACAATGAAATCTCTTTTTAGGTACAAAAGTATTTACCCCCAATATCCCTACTAGCTGTTTGACAAGTTGACCTACTATGTGTCACATGGTACATTGAAGATTTTGTTGCCATGGTGAAAGCAACATGTTTGTCTAGCATTATAAATGAATAAAAACAACTTTTCACCTAGACATTCCTCTTTATTGACAATTTCTTATCCAATGTAATTGTCATTTATGCTAGGGCTCTTTGAGGCTTTTGCTTCAAAGCTGTGTTACGCATCCAAGGATGTCTAAGTAGAACAATTCATATTCAACTCCTTTCATAATAACAAAGTTAACTGAGAATTGGACTCCAGCAATCTTGACTACTTAGTCCTTCAGCACACCTTGTGACCAAACCTTGAATCGATTAGCAACAATCTATTGGTGGATTTCCCTATGCACAAGGTACATCCTAGTTATTACTGATGCTAATGGTAGCTCTCATGTCGATGATTCCCCATCTTATAGAGTAAGGGCTTCCACTAGAAGGATGACATTGTCAAGCATTTTTTTGAAAAATGAAAACCCCTAGTCAAACTGTATTTAGGTTTGATTTTTGTTAGCTTAATTGTTTGCATGACAGTTTGCTTTGTCATTTTGTAATTGGATTTTCTGTGTTTGTTTAGCTTAGGATTTGTTTTTATCATTTTGTTTGGTTTGTTGAGTGTGAAACTTGATAGCGAGTTTGCTAATAGCTACTGAACATTGTGGAACAAGTTTGATTTTCTTGTTGAGATTATTGCACTTCACGGGGATTATGGGTTCACGAGCACTTCACATTGCACTTGTTGATGCATTGCACTCAGGGGTCATATTTTCCCTTGCTGCTATTTTTCTGTTTCTGTCTGGTGCTCTTTCTCTTTATTCTAGATCTCCTGTCCTCATCATTTGAGTCCTCAGAGTCTGAATCTGAGCTAGCATCCCCTCTGATTCTGAATCTAATTCAGATCCTGTATCTGAGTCTGAATTTGTATCTTCATTTGAATCTGAATCTCTGCTATGTTTCTTCTTCCTTCTCTGTTTTGTGGTTCCCAGTCTCTTCTTTGCCCTTCTGGCAGTTGCTACTAATTCATTGAAGCCTCCTGCTCCACTCGGGATCTCTGTACTAGCTACTGCTATTCTGAGAGTTTCCCTCAGCCCATTGCAAAAGTACTCTCCTAGCATTTCATTTGTTGGTATTTCAGGTGGTGCCAGCCTACCATTTAGGTCTAGGAATTGCTGTGCATAGTCCTCCACCAGAAGCCTTTTTTGTTTCATTGTTTTCAACCTTTTGAGAATATTTATTGGCATTTTCCATCTTCTAAACCTGGACAGGAAAGCTATCTGCAATGCCTATGTATCAAGGAAATGGGCTGCCCCATACTGTGTGAACCAATTCATGGCTTTACCCTCCAGTGTGGCAGCAAATTGCTGCTTCTTCACATCATCACCATACAATGCTCCAAGTCCACTTGCCTCCCATTTTGTGCTGAATTGAGCTACATGGGCACCAGGGTCTTCCTTTTTGGACTCACCCTTGAAACTGGCAAATTTGGCTCTAAGGTTTGCTGGATTTGGGGGTTGTGCCATTTGTGCTTGCTGTATAGTTGTGGCAACCTGTTTTTTAATTGGTGGTTTAGGTAATGGTTGGAACCTCAAATTCCTTCTAGTCTGTTGCTGTAATTAGGACCATGCTAATGCCCCCAAAAATCTATTCCTGTTTCTTTCCTCCTCTCCTGTTATTATTGGTACTTGCAGACCAGCAGAACCATCTGTTCTGACTTCCTGATTGGGACCAGGTTCATTTGTTTGCACTTCCTGGTCACTCTGATACCCTATATCCAGAATATCCACATGACTACCACTATTTGATATTTGATGCTCCTTTCATTTCAACTTCTCTTCCTGTTCTAATTTAGCCTGTAATCTGGTATAGTATGTCCCAAATCCTTCCCCTCTATACTTCTCTGTTGACATAAAACAGGGACCAGGTCTGTCAAATCAGAATAGGTTAGCACTGTCTTGTAGGTGCACAATGGTCACAATAATGACTATGATTTCCACGCTGATTTCTTCTCTTCGCCCGAACCAATCTAGGGGTATAACTCCACCCGTAAGGTGCACAAAACTGCCAGAGATACTGTGTACTCCAGATTTTCCTAAAGACACCTCCTGTGTACTCCAGTCCAAAGGGTGCCACCTGTTTTGTTTGCTCTATACAAATCGCTTCTCTGATCTTTTGAATTACGTCCAGAGGTAAATCAGGGAAATGTGTGGTCAAAAATTCATGACTGTAAACTTCAAAATCCTCTTCTGCTGTAGTCCAATTCTGAAACTCTTGGCACAATGTTTGTGCGAATATTTCACGCTTCTCCTCGTCAGTGCGCCACTGCTCAAACTCCTTCAGCCAAGGATCCATGATTGCCTGTATTCTTCAATTCAGAAAGGAAGAACACCTGCTCCATTCCCAATCCTAACTGCCCGTCGCCACAACGGAATAATTTGGCAGGATCGCCAATGTTAAGGGCTCAATCATCAACCCCTAATTTACTCCCATCTTACTTTTAACATAAATCTGTTCTGAACCTCTCCCCCATACTGAAGACAGAAAATAACAATCTTCCTCCCTCAATACATCCATTGCGACATTATTGCACCACTTAAAACAAAACAGATACTCATTTCTCAAGAATAGAAAACAGGGAAATAACAAGAAACTGTGTAATCACTGAAATCTATTCTGATATTCATGGCCAGAAAGTTTTCCTTACAACAACACAGATTTCTACCACTTACAGTTATCATTAGAACGTTCGTACATTGACAAAAAAAAACCCCTTACAAGTGTTCTTTTGCAAAAGACACACACCCTTTGATATTTGATTCCTTACAAAGGCTTAAAAACCTCAACTCTACTAATAGCAAGACCCCTAATGTGTACTTCCTACCAGGCATTAACATTGACATTGAAATTAGACTATCACGCATAAAAAGATCATCGAAAGGCCTTTGACAATGACGATTAGGGAAAGCATTAATCTATTGATGTTATCCAAGAGTCGTGGGAGGATTCATAAAGCAAATGACCAAGGCAAAGTAGGAGAATCGTCACTTGAT
Source organism: Lygodium microphyllum (assembly GCF_053477565.2). Taxonomy (NCBI): domain Eukaryota; kingdom Viridiplantae; phylum Streptophyta; class Polypodiopsida; order Schizaeales; family Lygodiaceae; genus Lygodium; species Lygodium microphyllum. The sequence goes on along the minus strand of NC_141140.1, from coordinate 13,633,137 downwards.
TCCCATGTTTCACACTAGGGATTGCAAGGCAAGCAAGAGGAAGTCACATCATTAGCATAGAAAACAAAATGACAAAATGAGTTTGAACAAAAATGGTATTCTAGTTGGGGTGTGGTTATAAGATATGGTAGCCACATAATGACTATTACTGAGCAGAGAAAGGTCCTCTAGACTTTAATGCATGATTTGACATATATAGCCCCTACATCCCTAAGATTCCTCATGAATGTTCAAGGTGTCAACCTTTCTAAACTTATTGAACAAGATCCCCTATGTGACAAACTCCTTTCAAAGGAGAAGCTACACATTGCAAGTTGATTGGGACAAGGCAACATGATTGTTAATGTTATTAGATATATCTTTTGCCTCACTCAAGGACCACAAACTCTTGATATCTGTGCTTCTCTTCAATACAATCCTAACTTTCATTAATGGCTTATTCCAAGGCTGAGCGACACAAAACCTCATCTTTATTGTGCTTCTACTACCGCATAGGACAAATCTTCATTAAATAACAAAGGAGACTGATGTACATAAACTTTCTGAGAGCTGGATTTTAGGACCCGATTTGGATCCCTTCTTGAAGCGTTGAAGCTCGTTTTGGAGGCGGAAAGTGCCCGAGTGGTGTTAAAGAGCCAATTTTCATGAAAAATCAAACGGTGGGGGATGGCCAAGCTAGAGTTTTCCTAGATGCATTTCGACATCAGGAATCCAACATAAGTCTCGGTTCGTCGTCAATCGGAGGTCGTTTGACCCTCCATTCAATCCCCGAAAGGTTCGGCGTTATAAAGCAGTTACCAGATCGGGAAGTCGTAAAGTGCGTGGGAGAGGCCATGTTGATGGAGTTTGACGCCACAAAGCTGCCTGTCCAATCGGAGTTCGTTTGGGCCTTCAAAATTGAAAAATCCACTTGCAGGACAATGTGAATACAAAAAGATGAACCTGTTATTTTAATGTTTTAAACCTTAGGCTTAATAAAAGGCTTGAAACTAATGCAAAACCTGTAAAACAGAGGGAAGCGTCAATGGGCCTCCTCATTTTTGCTCGTTGCCTCTCCGATTCAAACTCGTTTAGAGAGAGAGAGGGAGATTCTCAATCAGAACATGGAGAGGAACAAGATGGTTGCAAGCTTGCCCGTTTTAATGGAGGATTTAAAAATCTCATTTTTTAGTCTTTCTCTCTCCTCCCTCTCTCTCCTGCAACGAGTAGTTCTTGCGTGTGAAGAAGAATGAAGCCCAATTGGTGAATACTCTTTTGATGTGGTACCGGATTGCTTCCAAACCGAAGGTGGGTTGAAGATGGTAGTGTGGAGTTGGGCCGAGCATCAAATGGGCCTTGATTTGCAGACCCACAACAAGTTTCACATCCCAAAATAACGAAAAATACACGGTAATGACATTTTTATAAAGAAAATGGTTCTTTTTTCGCATTTGATGAGGTTAGCAATGTTCATATGGGCTGAAAATTGATGGACATGTTGTTTGCTACTGGTTTTAGTCTTTCATAATCAAAAACTCAAAAAATACATGCTTAAAGTGTGGGAAATAAATGGAAAAAACCCAAAAAGCATGGTTTTTAGAGTAAAAATGGGGTTTTTGGGCTTAAAATGGGAAAATCATGAAACAAAACACCAATAAAATCTACATGTTTGCTATTTAAAGACTCAAGAGCCACAGCTTTGAAATAATGCTAATTTTCTTCCATTTTTATTGACAATAAATAAGAAAAAATAGAAAAAAATACTTTTTAAAAGGGAGAAAAATAGGGAATGGACGAGAAAAATAATGGATGTGTCTGTGAGTGTATAATGAGGATAAAGCATGAGGGTTTGCCTCAAATTATCCCCATTTATATATTTTTGTGAGTATTTACTGCATATTTCATACGAAATACACATGAAATCACCCCTTTACCTACGCAACGAGACAAAACCTTAAATAGTAGGAAGAGAGGGGAGTTTGAGTGTTGAAATATAATATAAAATCTGATGTATTTGTTGCATTATTCATATAGGATGACATTAAGTTAAATAAATGGAAGTACAGTACGAGTGTAAGGCTCGGTGTCTTCTCTCATCACAACAATTATGCGTTAGTGTATGGAAACATGGAAATAATGGATTTGGACAATGCACGAGGCTATTTCTCAATTGCTTGAGTACTTAATCATATACACATTTACATCAAGCATTGTTAAATGTTATCAATTACAAGCTCTTGGATGCATGGCACTTGGATTCTTTAGGACTTGGTTGACCCATGTAGAGAGAGTGAGCAACCCGGCTGTAGGTCTAGACGATGGGTCCAAGGGGATGGATAAGTGAGGATAAGTGCATTCCTTGAATGTTAAATATATTGGCACTAAGAGGGGAGTTTGTTTCGAATGTGTCTATATGTGGAAGCAACGCATCGAGGAGCCAATCCCTAAGATGTAGGAGAGCTGCAGTAGGGCCACAGCAATCAGCCCCGGTGGGGTATCATTGTGTCTGTGATATGTGGCATTTATTACAGATATATATATAATCTCCCTTTGAGGAGACGAGAAAGAGAACATCCATTGGATTGCAGACTATAAACACGCAGTGATTAGTGTTTAGGATAGTGTATCCCTCGACAGATGCTCCTGGCCCACAAGGCCGTGTGGTGTGGTGGGGTTGTCTGTTGAGGGCATGAGGTCCGGCTAGTGCCTTAGCCAGTGTCGGCCCATTTTAGGTTCCATCAGTGGTGCGTCTGTCGGGAGCTGCCAACAAGTGGTGGTTCTCGAATCTAGGGTTTCTAGGGACCAAATAGTTGGTTTATGTCCACTAACAAGGACCGTCAAGCCGAAATACAAAAAGCAGAATGTGCTAAGAGGGCTAGATGGCAGTTGGAGATCGTAAGTCATTATTCTCCTCAAAGGACTAGCCTGTTGCACATAAATGGCAGTGGTTCTAGTAACCTAAGTGTTACGAGTAGCTCTTCAAGTGCAAGTGGAAGTCCTAGTACTTCAGTACTTCTAGTTAATTAGCCCACAACAAGTGGGGGTGTAGTTTTACCTACACACACTCCTGTTGTCAATCCGGTAGTGGCCATGGCATAACCTATTGCAATTCCAACAGGGACACCGGATCTGCAGGCATTAGGAGCATCGTTGCCCATTTTCCATGGGTTAGTAGAAGAAGATGGAGAACTCCATATTAAGGAGTTTCAAACACTCATGTTCAATTATCGAATCCAAGATGAAGGACACCTAATGATGTTCTTTACCATGATGTTAAAAGGAAGAGCAACAGTATGGTACCACAGTCTCAGAGCCGGGACCATAACTAGTAGTGCCCAATTCTTTACGGCTTTCCATAGAGAGTTTGCCCCTGAGAAGGGTGGACAATATTAGTTGCGTGTCTTCAATGTAACATGCCAAGAACCAAATGAGAATGTCCAGGCATATGCCAAGAAATTAAAGCAAGTTCTTTGTAAACTAAATACTTATATCCCCATTCCAGCGCGGCTGCCGAATTACAATATTTCCTACATGGATTGGATTTTAATATCCAGGTGCAGTTGAGTAGTGTTGCTTTGGCCGACATTGACACTGCTATTACCTAAGCAGAGGGAGTAGAGTTGCGCTTGCAAGTGGCTTATGCAGCAAGGATAAATTGGAATGGTAATAACTTGGCCTTGACCAATGGGAGTCAAGGGGATCCCATGTCAAATGCGAATGGGAGAGGAGGGATCATGCAGAATTTGCCTATGTTACTAGCTCCTCCTAGCATGACTATGCCCATGGCTAGTCAGGCGGCCTCACTAAATAGTGGATACTAAACAATGAACCCTAATGTGGTCCCAGTAGGTCAACGACCAATCCTTAATCAAGTGATTAGGCCCATGGGATGACAAACTGACGATCGCGGCTATGAGTTGAGTGCCTCAAATGTCCTTGGTGAAGTTAAGGACATGATGAAGTACTATACCGACATGATCTCTGAATAGTATTGACAAATAGCTATGGATGTCAATTTCCTTAAGAAGCAACAGAATTTGATAGGGAGCCGACACCCTAAAGAGGGTGGCGCCTCAAGATTCAGCTATAAGTGGTGTGGTGGCTAACATTTCCCTAGGAATTGCCCGAATGTCAAATGTGATATTTGTGGAAAGTCTGGCCACTTAGCTGCTACCTATTGGAGTAAGATCAGTTCTCTCCAACAAGGAAGTAAACAACCTGGTCCAGTTAATCATCGTGCACAAGGGAATAGTCTCTTACAAGATGAGGGACCAATACAAATATTGCAACGAGGAAAGATTGTTGTAGAGGAGTTGCCTCATGGCAATGGAGTCAGCCTTATTGAGGTTGTATGTGTCAATGATGCTGAAACTTCTAATCTACAAGCTGTAATAAGAGGGCAAAAGATTAAAGAGGGTGATAAAGGAACTGTAAAACCTGTCGAGGAAAACCCTAAGTAGGATGCTAGGGAAAAGAGAGTCATGAATTCGGATATGGAAGGTGGACCTTTAAGGCCTGTTGACGGTAAAGTGGATCTTGAGAAGGATAGAGAGGTGCCAAGAAAGAAGACAAAAGTAAAAAAGAGGCACTAAAGGTGGAGGTTCAACGACCAAAGGAAAGAATGGTTTGGCATGAGAAGAGAACTTTGGCTAACTACCATGACTTTGACCTAGGAAGCTCTCTTTGGGAAGTCAAGCTAGATGTGAATCTCGTGCAATTGATTAAACTTTCTCTAGGAGTACACAAGGAATTCAAGAAAATCATGCATATCGGGTATATAGTAGAACCTTTGGGCATATCTAGAGTGGGAGAAGATTGGTTTTATCATGCTGAAAAGCATTGCCCTAGGGTTCCAGCGTATGTGGATGGAATATTAGTGGAGCACGCAATCCTGGACACTGGATCCTCCGTCATAAGTTTAGACTTGATGGAGCGGCTAGGTCTCGAAATTCAAAAAGATGGCTCCACACTTCTTAGGATGGCCAATGACAGTCTAAGACAATCGGAAGGTTGCATCACTAAAGTCCACATTACTGTTGCAAGCGTGGAATGCTATCTGGACTTTAGGGTGATAAGGTTTGCAGGACGTCCTAGCTATCGAGTTTTGCTAGGAAGGCCTTGGATTTTATGAACAGACTGTCAAGTCGATATACCCGCTAGTCGAGTGATTTTAGGTCGAGGTGCCCATCGTGTAATAGTTGTTCTTACCCTAAGTCTCCTCAGAGTGAGAGAGATCCTTTATCCTCCACTGAATTAGAAACAGTATTAGATGATCCATCTAATAGTGAGATGTCATCGAGTGATGGATCTAAGGAAGGATCCACTACAGAGGATATTTATCAGATAACCTTGAATGAACCGATAGAGCCTCATGATCAAATAAGAGATGCGGATGTTATTGAGGTGGACCTTGGTATGCCTAATGATTCGTAGCCAATCAAATTGGGTTCTATGCTCAGTTTGGAAGAGAGAGAGGTCTATGTGTCCCTGATTCAGGAGTTTTGCGACATCTTTGCTTGGAGCTATGACGTGGAGCTATGACGAACTTAGGGGTATTCCTCTTAGTCTAGTTGTGCATACTATTCTTGTAAAGGAAGGTACCCACCCGGTACGTCAGAAAGCAAGGCGTATGCCTTTTGAGTTAAGGGATGGGTTGTTCGAGAAACTACAGAAGTTGCGAAAAGCAGGTTTGATCTTCCTTGTTCACCATACTGAATGGCGCTCACTAGTTGTGATCAGGAAGAAAAAGAATAATCGGATCTAGCTTTGCGTAGATTTTAGAGAGTTGAATAAGCAAACTGTTAAAGATTACTACCCGTTGTCGTTTATTGACCAAATTTTGGATCAACTAGTAGGTAGGGAAATCTATTCGTTTACGGACTGCTTTGCAGGGTATAACCAAATGGCAATTGCTGAGCAAGACAAGCTAAAAATGATGTTTATTACTATCTTCGGTACCTTCGCGTACCATGTGATGGCATTTGGGTTATGTAATGCACCAGGTTAATGGTAGAGAACAGCCGACAAGACCTTTGGTGACATTTTCCCCAAGGAATTGAAAGTATTCATTGACGATTTGGGGGTAGCCACCGTAAGGGATAAACAATTAATTATCTTACGGAAGTGTTTTGAGCATTGTAGACAATTCTGCATAGCTCTCAACCCATGGAAGTGCGTCTTCGGAGTTCCTTATGGGCTCTTGTTAGGCCATGTGGTCAGTTCCGTAGGGATTGCGAGCGACTGATCCTGAAAAGATCAAGGTCATAGTCGCCATGAGTCCACCGCGTACTTCAAAGGAAGTGCATAGCTTTCTGTCATCAGTAGGGTATTATCGAAGGTTTATCAATGCCTTGGCAGAAAGAAAGTTGCCATGACGAATCTATTGTCCTTTAATTGTCAGTTTTCATGGAGTGATACTTGCAAAGTATATTTTGACGATGTAAACTAGGAGCTTGCCAAAGCAACTGTTTTAAAAGCACCTAAAAGGGGTGAAATGTTCTATATATTTTCAACATCAATTATGTATAGCATCAGCTACTGTTTGGCCCAAATTTGGGAGAAAAAGTGGTACCATTGCTTTTGCTATTCGGAAGTTGGGCATATCAGAAATCAACTATACCTATATGGAGAAGTTGTGCCTTGCGATGGTATTTGCGACCAAGAAGTTCAGTCTCTACATTCTTTATGAGAGGGTGGTTTTTTATACGAAGGTGGAAGGGCTTCAATTGTTGTTGAATAAGTTACAGCTGCCTGATCATTTAGCAAAGTGGTTAATCACTTTGCAGGAGTTTGATTACGAGATTAAGAGCAAGCCGCCGAAGCTTCAGGGCATTGTCGAGTGTCTTGTGAATTTCGGAGAGCCAAAAGAGGTCGTGACTGAAGGAAGTGACATGGAAACATTGTTTAAGATTGATACGGTGTCTATTTCCTGCTGATATGCTGCTATAACGCACTATCTTTCTACGGGAGAGACTGGAGCTACTCTATCAAAACCCAAGAAGAGTATGATGCCTGACAAGGTTCCCTTTATTTTGGAAGAGTGCCATGACTTCGCTTGTGGAGGGCACTTTGCTTGGCGGTTGATGGCACAAAAGGATTTATGAGCTGGTTATTGGTGGCCGTCCATCTTCTAGGATTCATTTGACTATATTAAGAGATGTGATACATGTTAAAGACATGACAGTCGAGAGAATATGAAGCATCCACTTACGCCTATTATGGCTATCCTTCCATTTGAGAAGTGGGGTATCGATTTTGTGGGACCTATTACCCCGTCATCTACTACTAAGAAAAGATACTTTATAGTAGCAACTGATTACTTTACAAAGTAGTTAGAAGCATGGGCGACGAGATAGACAATGCAAGAGACTACTTGTTTCCTACTTGAGCAGATCATCAGACGTTTTGCCCCCCCAAAGGAAATAGTATCAAACCGTGGAACTCACTTTTTAAATAAGGTAATCAGAAGCCTGACTGAAGCATGTCGCATTAAGCATAACAAGACGACCCCCTATAATCTGCAAGCCAATGGACAAGTTGAAAGTACCAATAAGCAACTTGTGGATATCCTATCCAAGATAGTCTCTGAAAAGAAACGGGACTGGGATACAAAATTATATGTGGCAGTTTGGGCGTATAATACGACATTTAAACGAGCCACTGGCCACACCCCATTCAAATTAGTTTACAGGGAGGAGTGTGTCTTGCCCTTAGAAATTGAGTTGCCGATCATAAGATTCGCAATCAATCATTCTTTGGGTGATGAAGATGCCTTATTTGAGTGGTTTACGACTATAGCCCACTTGGACAAGCTCAAATTGTAGAGTTTGTTGCACCAGGAGGTAGCTAAATGTCAGATGAAGCGGTTGCATGATCTAAAGGCGAAGAAGTATACCTTTAAAAAAGGGCAATTAGTTCTGTATTACGATGCGTGTAGGGAGCTATTTCCAGGAAAACTGGAACCTAGATGGGATGGCCCTTACAAGATAGTTTGGATAGGTAAAAATAAGTCCACGATTTTATTAGCTGATCTACAAGGAGTGGAATTTAAGAATAAGGTTAATCTTAATAAGATTAAACCTTATTATTTCTAAATATGCTAATGCACTAAATGCATTGCAGGTCCATGCTAGGGCTGATTTAAGACCTGCAGGAGAGCTTAAACTGGTTGATGGGACGGTTAATTCCTTATTTGGAGCACCCATATCTAGAGCAAAGATATCATCAGGGGAGGCTTATTTGGTGGAGCAAGGGATACAAAGTGGTTGAGTAAGAAGACGGTACTTTTGTGTGGGAGATTAAAGTTTTCTGCCATCATTGTTTACAAATCTTAACAAGCATCCTTGTTGAGTTTAATGCAGCAGAAGGTGGGATGGAGCCATCAGTTCATCCTCTAAATATGTTGAATTTTGATTATCATAATTATGAATAGAGGGGTTCCTGATGGTTGGCTGTGTAAACCCATTGTGGATGTACACGTTATACTTTGATGGAGCATCTAGGGGGCTTCATAGAAAAGGGAGTGTTGGAGTAGTCATCCGAGATCCCCGATGTAGAGTTACAATGAAATTAGCTACTTATCTCGGGATGGGATTCACTAACAACATGGCGGAGTATAAAGCCCTGATTATGGGATTGAATATTGCCAAGAAAGGTGGCATTGGGTGGTTGTTAGTAAAAGGGGATTCCCAGCTGATCTTAAATCAACTTAATGGGACATATACAGTCTGAAATCCTCTCCTTCGTATGTACCATCGAACTTGTATAACCCTACTTGATGAATCTGAGAGCATATCTCTTCAACTCATTTCACGTTATTGGAATTAGTTTGCAGATTCATTAGCCAATCTTGCTTATGAGGAGGATCTCTTTTTCAATTGTGGTCCTAGTCCGGATGTTGTTATTGATAATTAGACGGGACCTGGTTGCTTGTGGGGGCTGTTATCAAACCATGTGTTATATGGCAGGCGATGGTTGATATGGGTAATGAGGAGAGTAGCTAAGACCCATCTACCACTATTACCTTGAACCCATTGGTTGATTTGATGACATGTTATGCATATGCCTCTTGCTGTATATACAGGAGGTATGGATCATAACTTGATGCATTTAGTTTAGGGCTGAGCACCTTGTCTTTCCCCTTGGAGTAGAGTGTGTGTTTGTATATCTGCCTTCTTCCAAGGAGGGATCTATATGAGCAAGTTTGCTTGATTTCTTTAGTCCAAGAGGGCCAGTTGTTTTCAGGTTTTAATGATTTGTTTCTTTAGGCCAAGAGGGCCAGCTAGTTTGCAGTGAAATGTGCTATTTCTTTAGGCCAAGAGGGCCATTCGTCTGTTTGGTGCAGGTACAATTAATGGGTTTTTGTTGTAGTGATTGCATCATACAGGTTACCGAAGTCGCTAGAGGGAGCTTTTGCTGCGAAGGAGCTTCTTGTGGCCATTCTAGGTGGTTTCGTCCCCTTTTCGAGTCTTTTTCCTTAAGCAATTAATGATATGTGTGTGTGTAAGGGTTACTTTCTTTTGTTTGGTGGGGACCGGCAATCGAGGCATGAAGTCCCAGCATTAGGCTCTGTATGTATGGGGGAGGTCTAAGTAGTCATTGCCTCTTGCAAGGCATTGTTAGGCATTGTAAGACCTGTTTTAGATGGGAATTCTAGTGACCCTGTTCAGCTGACTTGCTAGGCGGCCGTTCTTAGAGTTCCTGTTAATTGTGAGGCAGTTAGAGAAGCCTACTAAAATAATGATGGAAAGAGACAAAATCCTAAATATCTAAAAGACAATATATGAATATACGGAGGTGTGTAAAAAGGGGTTCTAACCCCTATAAATATAAAAATGGAAAGAAAGAAAAATCTTTGAGCTATTGTTTATCACCTTGCAAGGGCCAGGTAGGCTCATGGGGATGAGTCAGACTCGGGGTCAATGCCTTGTCTTCCTAGGGGTGGCTTCTAGCAGAAAAATAAGAATAAAAGAAGGTTGGAGCGAAAATAAAAGTGAGCGTTAGAAAAGGATTAAGTGTCGCCTTACGCGGGCTTGGTAGGTTCTTGGGTACTGAGACAGTACCTAAGGCCGATGCCTTGCTCTCCTTGGGTCACTACACTCAGCTTCCTCCTTTTTACATGCTCGAGTATGGAAAATAAGAGGCTAAAGACCCAATGTGCTAAAAGATAATATTTGTTGATCCGGCTATAGGAGTCCTCACCTAGTAGGAGCTCCTAGTTGAGTTGTTCTTAGTTCGGTAGGTAGTTCAGACCACCACTGAGGATGACCTTTTTGATGGTACTTGTTAGCTTGGTTGTGTTGGTGCAGTTGGTTAGTGACTAGCTTTCGACTTTCTATCAGATTATGCTAGGCCTACTCCTCGTGGATTTCATGCCTTGGTTTTGACAAGGGGGTAGGGTGAGAGCTGTGATGTGTTTTGTTGTGTATCTATTTTGTATCAGATTGATGCTCTTTGTGGTTGTGTTTATGTGAAGATTCATTCGTGGGATTCGACGACCTGAGTCACCCTATCCCATGGTCGCCAATGAGAGCTGGATTTTAGGACCCAATTTGGACCTATTCTTGAAGTGTTGAAGCTTGTTTTGGAGCTGGAAAGTGCCCGAGAGGTGTTAAAGAGCCAATTTTCATGAAAAATCAAACAGTGGGGCGGATGGCCAAGCTAGAGCTTCCCACATGCATTTCGACATTAGGAATCCAACACAAGTCTCGGTTCGTCAATCGGAGGTTGTTTGACCCTCCATTTAATCCCCGCAAGGTTCAACGTTATAAAGCAGCTACCGGATTGGGAAGCCGTAAAGTACGTGGGAGAGGTAGGTTGATGGAGTTCGACACCATGAAGCCGCCTGTCCAATCGGATTGCAAATTAGAGTTCGTTTGGGCCTTCAAAATTGAAAAATCCACTTGCGGAACAGTGTGAACACAAAAAGATGAACATGTTTTTTCAATGTTTTAAACCTTAGGCTTAATAAAAGCCTTGAAAATAATGCAAAAACTGTCGAACAGAGGGAAGCCTCAATGCGCCTCCTCATTTTTGCTCATTGCCTCTCCGATTCAAACCCGTTTGGAGAGAGAGAGAGAGGGAGATTCTCAATTAGGGCAGGGAGAGGAACAAGATGGCTGCAAGCTTGCCCGTTTTAATGGAGGATTTACAAATCTCATTTTTAGTATTTCTCTCTCCTCCCTCTCTCTCCTGCAAGGGACAGTTTCCTGCATGTGAAGAAGAATGAAGCCCGGTTGGTGAATACTCGTCCGTCGTGGTACCGGATTGCTTCCAAACCGAAGGTGGACTGAAGATGGCAGTGTGGAGGCAGGCTGAGCATCAAATGGGCCCTGATTTGCAGACCCACAACAAGTTTCAAACCCGAAATAATGAAAAATACATGATAATAACATTTTTACAAAGAAAATGGTTTTTTTTTTGCATTTGATGAGGTTAGCAATGTTCATATGGGCTGAAAATTGATGGACACGTTGTTTGCTGCTGGTTTTAGTCTTTCATAATAAAAAAACTCAGAAAATATACACTTAAAGTGTGGGAAATAAATAGGAAAAACCCAAAAAGCATGGTTTTTAGAGTAAAAATGGGGTTTTTAAACTTAAAATGGGAAAAGCATGAAATAAAACACCAATAAAATCTACATGTTTGCTGCTTAAAGACTCAAGAGCCACAACTTTGAAATAATGCTAATTTTCTTCTATTTTTATTGATAATAAATAAGAATAAATAAGGAAAAATAGGAAAAAATACTTTTTAAAAGGGGAAAAATAGGGAATGGACGAGGAAAATTATGGAAAATTGTGGATGTGTCTGTGAGTGTATAGTAAGGATAAAGCATAAGTGTTTGCCTCAAGTTATCCCCATTTATATGTTTTTGTGAGTATTTACTGCTTATTTCGTGCGAAATACACATGAAATCACCCCTTTACCTATGCAAGGAGGCAAAACCTTAAACGGTAGGGAGAGAGGGGAGTTTGAGTGTTGAAATATAATATAAAATATGATGTATTTGCTGCATTATTCATATAGGATGATGTTAAGTTAAATAAAGGGAAGTACAACACGAGTGTAAGGCTCGGTGTCTTCTCTCATCATAGCAATTATGCGTTAGTGTATGGAAACATGGAAATAATGGATTTGCACAATGCATGAGGCTGTTTTTCAATTGTTTGAACACTTAATCATATACACATTTACATCAAGCATCGTTAAATGGTATCAATTACAAGCTCTTGGATGCACGGCACTTGGTTTCTTTAGGACTTGACCCAAGCAACGCGGCTATAGGTCTAGACGGTGGGTCCAAGGGGACAGATAAGTGAGGATAAGTGCATTCCTAGAACGTTAAATATATTGACACTAAGAGGGGGGTTTGTTTCGAATGTGTCTATATGTGGAAGAAGCGCATCGAGGGGCCAATCCCCAAGATGTAGGAGAGCTGCAGTAGGGCCACGACAATTAACTGGTGGGATACCCTTGTGTCTGCGATATGTGGCATTTATTGCCGATATATGTATAATCTCCCTCTGAGGAGATGGGAAAAGGAACATCCTTTGGATTACAGACTATAAACGCATAGTGATTAGTATTTAGGATAGTGTATCCCTCGATAGACGCTCCCGGCTTGCAAGACCGTGTGGTGTGGTGGGGTTGTCTATTGAGGGCATGAGTTCCGGCCCATTTTAGGTCCCATCACTTTCTACTAACAAGGATACAATAGCAGTAAGTCGTATTCTTAAGACTTCATATCCTAAGCCCGTCATTGCTGCAACGCCTACTAATCCAACCCACCAATTAGAGCAAGTTGAGCCAACTGAATCCAATAAAAATTTAGAGAAGATTTCTCAAACTCATCTCCAAATTAGTGGCCTAAATATGATCCACTACATATATGACTCAGGGTAATCTTTGCACTAAAATAAAGCACACAACAACTCAGTTGAGGACATAAGATAATTTTGACATAAAAGAAAAAGATAAAATACTTGCATTCATCCCATCCATGTTCAGAAACTTTGAATCTATGGTCCACAAACATTCAAGATAACTCTCCATCTGACATTGGGAGCATCACTTTGTAGTGGGACCTCTTGAAGGAGAAGCTTGAAAGGTCTCTAAGAATCAACAATGTCTTCAAAAGTAGCATCCAAATGGGTAGTAATAAATCTAGTAGCACCACAAATGAAACCCTGTTAGGCAACAATAAATATGCTACCTACAACAAATCTAGAAATTGAGAGAAAACCCTTTATGATACAAATTCTCCATGCCATGAATTCCTGAAAGAGAATTCATAAGGATGACCTCTCAAGCAACAATATATAAGTAGATTAGCCTCTAATGTCCATTGTAAAGAAAACATTAGCAACAAATGAAAAAATAAATCACCAAAAGTAACTACGTATAAGATATTTACCTTTCAATGTATGAAAAAAATATATGGGAGTGCGTGTCACTATTAAATTTTTTAAAAAAACTTGCAAGATTTGAAATAGACTTAAAAAAAAATCCACATAGAGAAGTGGATCAACAATAAATATGTTCTTAGTAGTGATACCATTGTTGAGAGAAGCAATGTAGGAACATTGTATAGAAATAAAACCCAAAATAAGAGAATGAAGGTGCAATGAACTTTTAAAAAGTCAATAAAACCAAAGGTATACCTCACCTTAAACAACAATACACAACAAAATCTAATAACTGAATATCTTTCTTCTCTAACATACTCTTGTCTTTTGGAGATATTTTAAGGTAATCCTCTTTATTTGCATCCCAGAAAGATTAACAAACCATTTGACCAAATACTTTGCTTATCCTCTCATAGTTAACTAGGCCAAGACAATCAATATTTCTCTTGCAAATCACATCCTCATATTTAACCTCTTCTTTGATTTTCTCCTCCATGGCAATCTCTCTCTTAGCTACAATTCTTGTGGGATATAAGACATTGGAATAACCAAGCATCTATACAATTACAACCCAATTGTTTGAAATTTGTATTTCACCCCTCTATGGAGCAAGGTTGATAATTTTCTATAGGTTTTATTCTATTTTGTCGTCTACCCTATATTTAAGTGATGGATTCTCAATCATTCACCACATTATAGCTAGGTTAATTTTGGGTACAAATGCATGTCTTACCCCATTAGGTGAAAACCAAATATTTAATCATTGTTGGTAATGAGGTTTTCCTCATGATGCAAATAAAATATATTTGCTCTTCTATTACAAAAACTAATCAATTTCCATTTAGTGTAGAGTAGACAAATTTGGTGGTCTATGTTTTCCCTTTGTTTGTGGGTCTTTTCTTTCAATATGACTTCTTCTATGGTATCAGAAGCACCACTTGTAGCAATACTTGGTGAGATATTGTGGGAGCTTATTGCTTCAAGCATTTCAAGCCGAATGCTATGGATACCTCTCACAAAGCCATACTCGCTCTCGATCCTACGAGTGTAGTGAGCTTACCTTGACGTCTGATTGAGTACCCTCCTCCCTCAAGCACTCTGGTAGCTCCATAATCCAAGATGCAAGTTCAATCCTCCACCTTCAAGCTCCATCCTCCAGAATCACGTGTGCGAGACAAGAGAAGGGAAGAGAAGAAAAGAAAAGAGGAGAAGACGGAGAGTTTCTTTGCCATAGTCCCTCACCCTCACTCACTCACTCCCTCACACTCTCACACTCCCTCTCTCAAACACAAGCACAAGCACAAGCAGGGGTAGAGAAGAAGAGAGCCACTTTATCCACACACCAAGAATGAGTTTTTCCATTAACTTTTAGACTTTTATACATGCCCTTATCCCTTTAGGCACCCATCCCCTTTTTTACATGACCAACCGTCTTAGCCAAAGTATTTTTTCCTCATGCCCTCATCCCTTTAGGCACCCATCCCCTTTTTCACATGACCAATCGTCTTAGATAATCTTTTTTCCTCATGTCTTCCTTCTTTTCACAATTCTCTTGCTCTTACATTCTACATTTACAATTTGCACAAGAGGGAGCATGGTGCTCTTTTATAAAATGAATTACATTGCATCCTGTGCTTTCCTTGCTAGAGCATTCCGTTCACCTCGCTAGAATATTCAGTGCACCTTGCTAGAATCTTTAGTGCTCTCCTACCTTTTTTTTAGAGCGTGCCTTCTCTTCCACTTTTCTCACCTAGGTAGAATGAGCTTCTCTACTCACTTTTTGACTTGGGCTTCCTTGGTATTCTTCTGCTTCTAATGGGTTGTATGGTCCATAACATGTCTGTAATAGATATTTATGTTTTCCCTTTTTTTTGTGGTCTTTTATTTCAACATGATTTCTTTTATGGTGTTAGCACCACTTGTAGCAATACTTGGTGAGATATTTGTTTTGGATAATCAAGCATAGCACTTACATCTTTTCAAAACAAAATTGCATTCTTCCCTCCATGGAGCAAGAGTGAAGTTTTTTGAAGGTACTGTTATTCTATTAGCTCTTCTAACCTTTACTTTTTAAGTGGTACTTCTCAACCATTTGTCATGTTGCATCTAGGTAATTTTTGGGCATGAGTTCATGGATTGCCCCATCATATGCAAACCAAATACTTGATAATTAAGGGCAAGAATTATTACCTTATCATGCAAATTAGAGAGATTTGCTCTTTTGTTTGGAGAATTAATGTATTTTCTTTTATTGTGACAAATTTTGGTGGTATGTATTTTTCCTTTGTTTGTGGGATGACTCTTTGTTCTTGGGGTGAGAAAGCAATTGAGTTCATACTCTGCGTATGTACTTAAAATTATATGTCAAATTCTTAGAGATATGTGATTTGTAGGGCCATTGATTTTGCTATATCCAAATGCCAAAATTTTTTAATGCATGCTATAAGACGAGGATCATAATAGCAATTCCTGGCTAAATTGAACAAGTGTATAAGAGTTGTCAGAGCATTTCCTATTGTGCTTGTGTGTGTATTTGTGCATGTCACACATTTCCATGCATCCCCAAACTATCATTTCATGTAGATAAAAGTAGAAGGCGTAATATTTTAGTTCTACTCCAACTAACTTGATGTTAATTTGCAAAGCTTAAACAAGCAAGGAAAACAAGTACCTAAGTAGAACTTTATGGAAAGTGCTAATAAAAGGGTAGGAGCTTTGCATATGGAGAAGCAAAGTCAAACCTACCCTCCTGTCATAGAGATATCACCTCTCTTGTTGTAAATGGACTTGCGATTTCCTGAGAAATCCATCTATAAAGAAGTTGCACTTACAAAGTTTAACTCTAAACCAACAAGCATGGCAAGAGAGAGAAAAGGTAGAAACCAAGCAATTGTTTTTCATTTCAAGGCCATGAATAGACAAAAGGCTAAAGAAATCTAGCAATATTAGAACAACACAAAGATAAAGACAAATAAAAGGTGTGTTGCCTAGTATTATTTGTTGTTGCAAAGCTTTTTGCAACGTTGCTTGACATTAGATACCTTTCTTCACAAGTGTGCAAATGAAAGAAAGCCTCCTTTCTCTCATCATCTATATACTTTTGGCCTAGCTTGTGTTGGCTTCTAGACGATTGTTGGAGTCATAGCATGCATCTATGCTCATCATGGTCATACTAGCTAAGCATAGCATGGAAATGCACTACATGAATACTAGCAAAGTTTCCAAGTTATAAAGACAAACATAGCCGTGTGATGACAAGTTTCCAATGTTGAAGCATATAGAGCAAAAATAGCAAAAATGACATCCATTTGTCGTGGAATACCAACACAAACATCAAACACACAAACATAGCCCTATGATGACAAAATTGTAAAATATTGAAGGCATCATACATTTAAAAATCACCTCAATAGAGTTAAAATCAACCATCATCTCCCCCATTGAAACAAAATTTTCCACAATAAAACTATTCACAATCTCTAGGTACAAATAGGGTATATGTCTCTCAATTCATGAAGAAGAAGTGCTTAGGATGCACAACATAGAAGACCAAAGGTGATTAGAATTAAAAATCAAGGTGAGCTTCTTAAATCACCTAAAAACTCCACTAAGATAGATGCAAGACAAACAACCTATCTAGAGTCTACCAACATGTTGATGCCACCCCAACCCCATGTTGAGTGTGGTTCTCTATCACTTTGTTTTATGGTGGATTGACATCTCTATCATATGATGCATCTATAGGGAGAATCCAAGAGAATGAAGTCAAGGACTCAATACATGACAACCCTCCTCTTCTTATACTCAATCCCAAGCTTGCCTATGCTAAAAAAAGAAGCCATGGATCTTTCCAAAATCCTTGTTTCTAATGGAAGATGTGAATTTTAACCATGAAGTGATAACCTTAAATTGCTATATATATCGTTTACTTTCCTTGCACTATACATTGGCTGTATACTATTTTGTTGCTCAAATAACTCGACTCTGCCAATTCCTTATTATTGGCTACTTCTTTGCTTATTTCTTATATTGGTTTGGTTTCGAGTCATGTGCTTTTATGAGTTTAATGCGCATGTTTGTGTCATGCTTTTATTAGAGCAATACATGTGTTATTATAAATTTTCACTTCTCTCTTTCTCATTTTAGCTCTTATCCACATTAGAAACATGTAGTGGCTCCTCTTCTTTTGATATGGCACATGAAAATATAGTTTTCCTATGCTTAGACATAGATATGCAAAGCTTTTGCAACACCATTTGTGACTACTTGTCTCATCACAACATGTTTCCCCATTCAATAGTAATCGCACATTATGTTGCTCCCAGTCTTTATACCTCTATAGCTTTGCCATTGCACCATGTTACATATCATACTTGTGCATACATGTAAAAATATATATATGCCTTCCATCTGAAATAAATTAATACATAGAAGATAAGAAAGGAGGCAAGATACAATTAAGATATCACATTCAAGCCATAGAGGATAAGAAAGAAGATGAGATATGATTAAGATAGACCCCTCTATTCATTTTGAGTCCAAGCGTGCCTCTTCCAAGGTAGCCTCTTGACAATGAGTTCTAGATTTCATCGCAACTCAATGAAGAGAATGTAACCCTAACTCATGCAAAGGAGTAGCTAGAATTTTCCTCTTAAAGAATATGTTAGACTCTTAGTATCAGTAAAGAGAAGACTATCCTACCTCCCTCTTCCTTTACAAATAGAATATCATGATCTTTAAGCTATATTCTACTGTGTTATTCCTCAACCAATAATGTGCCATGGAATATGCATCCCCATCTATGCCAAGCGTTGGCACTCCTTAGAGTAGAGGAATATGGGACTATCAACATGGAGGCATGGAATGCCACACAAATGTACATTGAAATGGATGGAATCTGTTCCTCTTGCAATCAAGCACGCCAAGTAGTGGTCCTTCCTCTAGATAAGGGCACAAAATCAACAACCATGCAACTACTCGGCACTATGCAGTATGTGCCATGGACTATGAGTGTTGTGCTTCATGGCATGTACCCATCAATTAACATGAGAGGAACAGACTTCATACAACCTCCAAACTCCATCATCTGACTTGTTCTATCATGGATTATGTTCATCCATCAATCAAGTATGCCAAGAATTGGTACTTCTTGCAGATATAAGAGCACCGGATCAATAGCAATCACAATTGCAACTATGTGTAACGTGTCCACTAGTATCATCCAGGACACGTCTTAGCAGTCCATCGGAAAGGATGTCTAGAAAGCTCCGCCCGGCACTCCCATGGAATGTTACGGGATTTGTGATCTAGGGCTTTCCACGTCTGCCACGTAGTGGAAGTATTCTGGCCGTTCCCACTTAGGATCGACCGGAATTAGGGTTTTCCTGATTGGTCATTTCCTAACGGGAACTAGCGTCAGACCCAAGCGAACTACTTTACGCAGAAATGCCAGGTCCGAAGCGGATTCACACTGCACTTGGTTCAAGGAGAATGGGAAATGAGAGGGAATGCAAAGCTCAACCTCTTTGCCATAAGGCATAGTCCCATTCCGTTCCCCTAAAATAGCGTAAATCGGGTAAGACATAACTCTAGGTCAACACTTTTGTTATTCATGCCTTTTGACGACCATCCTGCTGTTCCTCGTGATTTGAGAAAAGTTCTCGGCCAACCGGGACCACCCAACCGTAGGACGGACCCATGGCCCATCCTCCGCACTTTCCTCGGTTTGTTTTAGTTATGTAATTATCTAGCACATTAGTTGGACATATAACACCCAGCTTCTTTAATTAATCCATTAAGCACTGGTTCCTTCACGTAATCTTATCACATGACATAGAAAAACAATATCAGATAAGTTCTTTATTAACATATCATCATATTTATCTTTGAAATACAAAAGTTCTACCCGTAGGCTTATCCACAATCCGCCCGAAGGCTATCCAGCAATCCACAGGGATCACTATTCCAAGTTTCCACCCGTAGACTAGTATGCGGGCCTCGAGATCTAATCTGGAGTCACATTAGCCTCTTGTACAGGACCCGGAAGGCGAGGGATTTACGGCTAGAGCCTCCCCTGGCACCCAAGCATCCTCCTGCTCCAAGTAGTGCTCAACGGAGAGACCTCTCACGGCAGGTTCGGTCCACGTTCCCGGCGCGGTCAACAACCCCCTTGGTTAGGGTCAGGCAGACAGTCGGGGGTAATTGAAGCCGCCTCTCCCTTCAGGCCTTCAACCTGAAGTATAGATATTTATTTAATTTGTAATTAATAAATCAAACAGTGCTCTAAAATCTCTAGCAAGCACAAACATTTCCATCGATCGATCTTGTTGTTTGGCAAACTGCTAAGGAAGGAATCTTTCCTTTTGAATGCATCTAGCACTCGATCCGAGGTGTCTTGCAACTTGGCAAGATCCTTTATATTCTGGGTTAGGGCGTACCCTATTAACCCAACTTGGTCAACCCTAAAGTTCATTGGATACTTTAGTTTCCAGTTTTTAACCTTTCTTACTTGAAAGGATATCAAAGAATACATCCTTTTGCAAGATAACTTGCGTAAGGATCCGCCATCCTTGTTGAGGGTATTTAACCTTTCTTCTTGTGAATCAATCACAAGACCATATGACTTTGTACTTGCTGTGCAAGTCTTGCATTGTACTATGCGATGAAACAATCCGTTTCAGTTTCTTTAAGCTGACGTTTGTCAGACCTAGGGTTTCCTAGCTTTTATTATTTCCTTTAAGAAACTTAGGGACAAACCCTAGTTCTTTTACGTTTACAATTTACTGATCCTACAATCAGGGAATGTGGGAAAGTATTTAAGGTATAAACGTTTCTTGGATTTTAAATCATTCCCAATGAATATTTCGTAGCATAGGTATTTCTAAGTTTATATTAATTTGGTTAACTTTTAGAAGGTAATATCGAGATCACCTCCGCACGATTTGTTATCTATGTGTCAATTGATTTTTCAATCCTAAACTTTATTGATTTGAGGTTAGGTAAATTCAATTAATCTTCCTTTTTCCTTGCGAACAAAACTCATGCCAAATAAGCAATCTTTTCCTTGCTAAGTTATGCAGTTAGCAATGATAACTTCCTAGAGTTTAAGCAATGTAAGAAACCTTTCATGATTCGCACCTTCCATGATGACTTGTTATAAAAAGAATAGGGGTTAATAGTGCAAGATGCAGTTTTATATCTTCCAGACTTAACCGAAGTATACTACTTTAGTGGGCAAATAATCTTGCTCATAATTCGTTTCAATGCATAATGCTATTTGAAGGACAACTATGTTTATACTCTCTCCCTAACAATTCATCTTGCACGATTGAATTAAAACCGATATAAAATTAAGAAGGAAAAACCTGGTTTTGGGGTGAGATATCCACATGGATACCGGGAGATGACCCTCCCGCAGCTACTCCTTGGACTGTCTTAGGCGGCATCACAGCTGTAGTCCTTCGAACGTGGAAGCAACTTTACACTTCTTTTCGAAATTCCACCGTTGCTTCAATACTCTTCTTCTCTTTTTCGAGGCAAGGAATCGTTAAGGGATTAACCACGAGAAGGGGGCAATAAGACCTTTAAGGTCTTAGTTTCTTCGAGAGGGAAAGATTTAAAAAGCCTAAAGAAAAGGTCCTATAGGGTTTTACACGTAGGGGAAAAAGTAACAAGCCCAAAGGAAAGGGGTTTAAGGGTTAAATATGGGGGAAGTAAGGTTTAAATTACGGGGTTTCAACACCCATGGGATGAGGGCCTTAAAACATGGGGGGATTATGTGTGTGTTTCCAGAGGCATATGAAGGGGCCTTGGGAGATCTTTGGACACGGGAGTGAAAGGTATAGGAGGGGGATCTTGAAGGGATTTTTTTTGGACACGGGGGAGGGGTGTGTGGACACGGGGTGAAAAGGACTTAGGGGTTTCAAACCCAGGGGGGGAAAAGATGAAGGGTAATACAAGGGGTTTATAGGTTAAACACAGGAGGTGAAAGGGCCTTTAAGAAGATAAACCCGAGAGGGGAAAAATTGAAGGTATAGGAAGGGGGGCTTAGGTCCCTTCCCTTAGAAACTTCCAAGAAGCTTCTTGGAAGCTTCTGTAGGTGGAGTTATCACATGTGGAGGAGAGATAGGATGAATTTGACAGCGGCGTGCTGGGGGGGCTGGCAGAGTCAGGCGGCTGGTTCACCTCGTCCGTCTGGCAGCGTCGTCCCTCCACTTCAGCTCCACCTCTCTTATCTGGCGGAGTCCGATTATCACCTTCCTCCTCCAGCTCGGCAGCAACACGAGGTTTGCAGCTGAGCGATGGTTCCTTCCTCTTCTCTCACGACCACCCCCAATCCTTCCCTTCCCCATAGGGGGTTTATATGGGAGAGGGAGAGGTACCTCCCCTCTCCCACGTGGTTCATGCATGGGTTTCATCCCCTCTACGGCATCCAGCAAGGATGCTCAGTCATCCTTGCTATTCCCTGGAGCCCCAAGAGGAACACCAAGGAAAAAGGGAATTCTCTTGCAAGAAAATCTATCTTGTAACATCAACAAGCTTGTTTATTATGTTTCATATGATCACAATGAAGAAAGGAACACCAGGCACAACAAATCTTCATACAACATCATGTAGACCTCCCACGAATTTGATAGAATCAACCATATTCTTCAATATCTTCACAAAATCCATCAATATAACAAAGAAAGCAAAGGAATACACCATCTTTGAATGGAAATACATCACATAATATTCATCTTCAATATCTTCATAGTCTTCTCTCTCAATCTCTCATATACAATCACTCTGTTTTAGTAGAATTGGCTATCTCTGACTCTCTCTCTCTCTCTCCATCAATAATACATCATATCCTCACTACAATCTCCCAATATCACTCTCAATAATCCTTCTTAGGTCGTGGATACCCCTCCCAAGAGATATGTCTTATATGAAGAGTCACCAGAGCCACTACAGTGTCTTTTCATAGCTCACTACTGTCACTTCACTCCAGTCTTCACTTGAGTCTTCAGCAGCTACTTCTTTCACTTCTTTTAGCTCTTTTGCACTTGTATTCACCTCTTTCCAAGGCTAGAAAACTTTCCCAAGCTACACTCTCATCCAATAAAACACATACAGAAGCATACAGAACAGTCACAGAACACTACCAGAACAGCTGCAGTACAGAACATAACAAAGACAGAAGCTCTATAGAAGACCTACAGAAGGTTACAGAAGGTCATCAAAACCACATAACTCATACTCAAACCATTCCAAACTCTCAAAAACCATTCAATAAGCTTTCACAAGATCTCAATCTTCATCAATCAATACTCCATCCCTCCTTACAGAAGACAATCAGAACAAAACAAAACAAAACAGAAGGTATACAGAACCAATCAGAACCTATCAGAACATCACAAAACCACTGATAAACATCATGAACTTCCAAAACACAATCAATATTATCCAAAACACTCTCAAACCACTTTCAAACCAATCAATCATCTCATAAAATCAACCATTCAGCTCTCAAAAACAACAAAAATCAACCAAAAAACAAGTCATTTCAACACTCAACATATCCCCACACTTAATAAGGAAGCGTCCTCGCGACCCAGGAAAAAGGGAATACAAGTTCATTCAAAAGCTCAACTTTAATCTTCAATATCTCTTCAAAAACAATCCATCCAACCACGACCCCAATTTATAACTTGTATCTAATATAAAAATACAACGAAAGGAAAACCCTTTATACGTTAACACTTCTTATCAAACTAGAAAGCACAACAAACTTGTAAAGGATATAAGAGGTTTCTTCTTCTTCATCAGCAGCATCTTCAACTCTCCAACCACGACCCCATCACCACAATTCGTCAAAATGTAGCTCGCACGAAATCCAATCCAATAGGCAATCACCACGTTCTTATTACATAAACTCACAACACAAACACTACACACAACACAACCATCTGAATGACTCCTCAAAAAAGAGAGATTTTCATTAAAAAGCATCCACCATACATTGGAAAGGTATCAATGAAGATGATCCCTCTTGAAAGATTGATGATTTCGGAAATGATCCATAGATAAGGATTCATCTACAAATGTTTTGGGAGGATTTTGAAAAAACTGAAAGCAACACATCCTTTCCAACAGGACAAGGTATCTGCTAGGCAAACAAAGGGCATGAAAATACAATATATCCAGCTGCTGGGAATCAATGCTCACATTGACATTCATGCACAACTTTGGAATAGGCTTGGAATCATTATGAGAGTGCCTATGCATATACGCCAAATACCAAGCAAAGTGAGCAGTTAATCTCACTGAAGGATGTGCAGACTGTGAATACTGCTGAGAAAAATGAATATAGTTCTGATAAGCTTGACTGGCAGCTGTCCATTCTCCTGGAATTACTGGCCAATTGATCTGAGGTCCTGTAAGGGAATCATTCGAGCTCCATCCCCTTCTTCTGAAAATCTGATTATCAAACCCGTCATAGTCACTAACCAACTGAGGTGGTTGAGATATAGAAGTGTTAGGAGAGGGAAGTGGAATAAGGAAAAGTGGATGAAGTGAGGGATACGAAAAATCATAAAAGGAAGAATGATTTAAAGAAGGAGTGGCCGAAATTTGTATGGAATCACTTAAGAAGGGTGTTAACTGATAAATAGGAAAGGTGGAAGGTACATGAATGGATGGAGAAGGACATGGTGGAGAAGGGGAAAATACTCTATCCTCAATAAAGGAGCAATATGTAAAAATGGGAATTTGAGGGAAAGAGGAAGGTTGGAAAAGAAGGGGTAAAATGGTTGTGGAATTAGTTTGACAAAGGGAAAGATATAGATCATATCGGTGAGCCATTTGTTGGTAATACAAGAGGGTAGAAACAGAAGGTCCTAAGAGAGATCTTCTATGATAGGCATCAAAGAAGGTAGAATGAAACTGATTATGTTTTGAAAGATAAGCTAAGAGATCCACCCTTAGTTGATTAGTCCTCTGGGCATAGGTAGGGGCTATGTTCTGTCTTTGATTCAGGACCATAGAATCAATCATGGTATGCCAGGAATTATCAGGACAATTAACCACTTTGGAGGAGTAACTCTAGAATATGTCAGCTATGCGCAACTCCAAATGGTTGACATACAAAATAGCTTGTAGAACCACGTCTCCCACATACCATGCCATATCCACCTCATCTAGAATTAACAAGTCTCCTCGTAGATACATGTATGACATCAACATGGTATTTGTCGTGACAGAATCTTCAAACACCATCCTTACCACCTTTGTCAGCAACTCAGCAGACCAAGCCCCACTCCATCCATTCTCTGGAAGAGGTAAATCCATCGTGGAAAGCTTCATGTAGAAGGCCAACTTCTGTAATTGGTAGTGGATAAAGAAAGAATGGTCTGGTGGAACATATTCCTGAAACTGCTCAAATGTAGACCATAACAAATCCATTCTGGACTGCAATCTTTCCACTTTATCTTGGAAGAGAGGACACAAGGTAGCCTGTCTCTGAAGAGCAGCCAAGTCCTGTTGTGAGAGAGAAGGAATTAAGGGAACATTAGGGCTTGGAGGAACAGACCGTGACTTTGCCAGTTGATCTTGCAACTGCTTGATTTGGGAAGCTTGCGAGTCCATTGTGTCATTAGCAGTCTGTAAGGCTGAAAGTTTGTAATCTAAGAGAGTTTGGAACTCCTGCGCTTCTTTGGACATCCTCTCCTTCTCCTCTGAAAGGCTAGTAACCTTTGATTGAGCCTCTGTTAATTGAATCTTCAAAGAAGATATCTCATCTCTTTGGGTTGCAACCAGTTGGGTTTGTTGTTCTATCTGCTTAAACAAATCTGCTAGGGTATCCTTAGCAGAGGCTAACTCGGATGTTGCCTTATGCAACTGGTCCTTAGATTGCATGAGCTCTTCATAAAAGGAAGCGTACAGCTATTGAACACAGGCTGTCACTGACAATTCAATGGAACTCTGAATGTCTTTACAGAGGAAATGAATTGCATCTCCTGAGACTAGACTGTTCAGTGAGGGAACTGATATATCCAACGAACCTTCTCGATGTGCTCTGAACAGGTTATTACAAGTGAGATACCTAGGGAGATCACTGCCAGAGGTAGCAGGAATGGGCACTGAAGGAAGAACCGAAGGAGCTTTATCCGCTACCCGCTTCAAGTGTTTGCGTTGTATGACCAGGGGAGGCGGAGAATCATCATCCTCTATATCAATGGGGTCTGACTCATCTGAAGGTGGAGGAGGAGGTATTGGATCTGATGGAGGAGGTGGAGGCACACTCTCCTGTAAACTTGAATAGGTCAAGAAGGCAGACAAGTACGATCCATATGTGACATTGGTAACATTGCCCCTGGTGACTTTGACGAAATGTTGATCCATTTTAGTGAGGAGGTAAGTGCTCCAATCAATAGCGACTCCTTTCAACACTATCCTTGAAGCTGTGAAAAGCTCTTTCGACAAGTATTGGGATGGCGTTTTGGCAAGCATAAACCTGTCCTGGAGAAACTGACAGACCATCTTCCACACAGGATCAGTGATCATGGAAAAGGAAACTCCTGAAGAGTTGATCACCTTCTTAACATCCAGCATTTCCCTTGTCTGCTTTTGTAACAGCTTCAGAATCTCTTCATTAGAGAAAAGCTGACGAGTGGTAACAAAGGGTTCACCTTTGGAGGGAAGAGAAAGAGCCTTCCCTAGGCCTCAAGGTGTCAAAATCATAGAAAGTCCCTGGACCAGTCCCGACTTCTTGCTGTAGGAGGCCAAAAACTCATCACACAATGATGGATCCTCTGGAAGCAATGGAAAGGAGGTAGCCACAAAAGCAGCGAGTCCTGCCTTCGTGAGGGGCTCAAAAGTAAGTAGGGAAGAGTAATCCCTACTAACTAGTGGGACATACTGGATAGGGGGAGAAGCATGAGAAGGCGCCATTCAGATGGTTACACATACACACCACAAACACAGACAATCAAGGAGAATGCCTGCAAAGCAACAAACAAAAAACCAAGGATAAGAGAACAACCAAAACAATAAAACGTGACTCGACCAATTAACCCCAAGCAAACCACAACCTAGAAAAAATTCGACATGACCTCTAGACATATCACTACAAGGGACTGGGGCAATAGCGACGCCGATTAGCGACGGCGTTTATCGGCGTCGCTATTGGAGTCGCTATACGCGTCGCTATTTGCGTCGCATTTGCGACGCAAATAGCGACGCAAATAGCGACGCCGCAGGAAAAAAAAGCGCGGCCGAAACCAGAGCGCCGTTTTCATTTTGTTTTCTTCGCCTTTTGAGAGCGAGAGCGAGGGAGAGAGCCAAGGCTTTGTGAAAGAAGAGGAGGAAGAGACTTGTTGCCGCCGCCGCCGCCACCGCCACCGCCACCGTCGTTGTTCGCGAAGGAGAGGAGGAGCCCTCGTTGCAAAGAGAAGCCGCCCACGCTCGCCATATCTCATTGGTGAGTCTCCCTCTCTCTTTCTTTTACTTGTTGAAGGTTTAAATCGTTCTCTTTTGTTTATTTAGGAGAGGAAAAGAAAGAGAAGGAGAGGGAGAGGGAGAGAGAGGGAGAGAAAGAGAGGGAGAGGGAGAGAAAGAGAGTGAGAGTGCATTCTCTCTTTCTCTCTCTCCCTTTTGCTTGTTTAATGTTTAAATTACTTTCTTCTTTGCTTGTTTAGGAGAGGAAACGAGAGAGTAAGAGAGAAAGAGAGGGAGAGGGAGAGGGAAAGGGAAAGAAAGAGAAAGAGAAATAGAGGGAGAGGGAGAGGGAGGGGGAGGAAATAGGAGAGGGAGAGAAAGAAAAAGAGAGGGAGAAGGAGGGAGAGTGCATTCTCTCTCTCCCTCCCTCTCCCTTTTGCTTGTTTAATGTTTGAATCACTTTATTTTTTTCTTGTTTAGGAGAGGAAATGAGAGAGAAAGAGAGTGAGAGGGATAGGAAGGGGAAGGAAATGAGAGAGGGATAGAAAGAGAAAGAGAGGGAGAGTGCATTGTATCTCTCCCTCTCCCTTTTGCTTGGAGGATGTTTAAATCACTTTATTTTTTGCTTGTTTAGGAAATGAGAGAGAAAGAGAGATAGAGAGGGAGAGGGAGAAAAAGAGAGGGAGAGGGAGAGGGAGAGGGAGGGGGAGGGGAAGGAAATGAGAGAGGGAGAGAAAGAGGGAGGGGGAGGGAGAGGGAGCGAGGGAGCGAGGGAGAGGGAGAGGGAGAAAGAGGGAGAAAGAGGGAGGGAGAGGGAGAGGGAGGAGGAGGGAGGAAATGAGAGAGGGAGAGAAAGAGAACGAGAGGGTGAGGGAGAGGGTGAGAGAAAGAGAGGGAGAGGGTGAGGGTGAGGGAGAGGGAGAGGGAAGGGAATGAAATTTAAGATAATATACGTATCGATAATGGTATGCAATGTGCTTTGCATACGGCCACGTACTTCATCAAAATTAACCCAAAATTATTGTTATAGAAGTGGAGATCCCTTAAATTGAGTATAGGATAATTTCTCTCAGGTCTTATGACTATGAGTAGAATTGATTGAAATAAATTTTATTACTATAGTTGTAAAATTTCATAGATGGCGCGCATTAATTTTAAAATGGATTACTTATACTCAAAGCCGAGATATAACAAAAAATTATCTACCGGGACAAACAAATCGTTGAGCATGATACAAGGCCGAGATATAACATCGGAAAATCTCTCGACTACTATATACAATGCAAGGTTTATGGTCAACTTGCAAGTTGACGTACATCTCCAAAAAGCTATCCATTTAAGCCTCGTTTGCTGTAATGTAGATAAGATGGCAAACGAAGAAGGTCCTATTGTTCAAGACCGCGAGTCGTATCTTAATCAGCGTGTCCCATGTCCTTGCTCTCAATGCAAGTTGGCAATTAGACGAAAACGCCGATTGTCTATAGAACACGTACGACGATTTGGCGAGTTTCAACCTGAGATTATTGATCAGGCGATTGCAGATTTTCAGCAAACGGTATTTTCAAGTTAGCATTTTTCATGCATTGTACTCTCAAGCTAATTGAAAACCATACACAATAAGATTGGGTCTTGTTGGCAAATTTTGTGTCCAGGGGGGTGATGTCTCGACCCAAGGGGGAGTGCACCCTTTGCGGCCAATTAGAAGAGTTCGTGGACGTGAGATGGATGGATGGCAGGAGCCAATAGACCACTCGCAAGGCCCATCTATATCGTCAATGCCAGAGGAGACAGACAACCTTCCCGACTTGCCTACAATCTTGGAGCCTGAGATGGAGGCAATGATCGATGCATTGATTCCCATGGATGTTGAGACATCTGACCCGCTTAGAGAGGAAGCATCCATACCATTATATGATGGGTGCCGAGTATCTCGGTTGAAGACATTGCTTGCACTCTTAAGTGTGCAAGCGAAATACGGTTGGAGCGATACGAGTGTGACTGAGTTATTCAGGTACCTTGCATACAGACTTCATTGTTTTTTTTTAAAACAGTATTATTGTAAATATGGATGGATTTTTCAAGGTGTTTTATGATGTTTTCAGGTTATTGAAATATCATATATTGCCACCTGCAAACACCATGCCTGAGTCTCGTGATGATGCACGACATGTTTTACGGAAGCTTGGCATGGACTACAATAACATCCATGCATGTATCAACGACTGCATATTGTTTCGAGATGAATACGAGACTATGGAGACATGTCCAAAGTGTGGTGCTCACAGGTATCGACAGGACTTGCAAGGGCATACCATCCCTCAAAAAGTCCTCAGACACTTTCCGCTCATCCCCCGCATAAACCACATGTTTCGCACGTCTGCCATGGCAAGCTTGACAACGTGGCATGTGCAGAATAGGTCTACGGATGGAGTGCAACGAATATCAGCAGATTCGCGCGCATGGAGCCACATTGACTCTACCTTCCCAGGCTTTGCGCGAGAGCCAAGGAATCTTCGGCTCGGTCTCGCCATGGATGGTGTGAACCCATTCGGTCTGCGCTCGACTTCTTACAGTGTGTGGCCTATAGTGCTTGTCAACTACAACATTCCTCCATGGCTTTCTACGAAGAAAGGACATCTCATCCTTAGCTTGCTCGTCCCGGGCCGCTACAAAGTAAAAAATATGGACGTGTATCTTCGTCCATTAGTCGATGAGCTTAAGATTTTGTGGGAGGAGGGGGTCATGGTGCAAGATATGAGCAGGCGCGATGGTCGGCGGTCAGCCAACATTCGAGCCATTCTCATGTGGACGATGCATGACTTTCCGGGATTGGGAGAGTGCTCAGGTGAGCAGACCTTTGTTCACGCCGGTAATATCTATATTTTATTTCATTCAATCAAGTATTCACTAGGTCGTGGATCGCCTTGCAGGTCTCGTTACCTCAGGTTATCATGCATGTCCATTGTGTGGGCCACAGTTAGACTCCCGAAGGTCACGAACCATGAAGAAGATGGTATATCAAGGACACGCCACTTTCTTGCCGGAGGATCATGAACTCAGGGAAGGTTTTCTTGGACGACCTCCAGCACGTATGAACGCTGCAAGCTGGTACGAGCTGAAAATGGTAAACCCGGAATCACATCCAAATGGAATGCGACGGTTCTCAGTTTTCTACGAGTTGCCATATTGGACCCACTTACAGGTCAACCACTTGTTGGATCCCATGCATATTTTCAAAAATGTGGGCAGCTTGCTATGGGACCACATCACAGGAAAGAGAGACACTATAGGGTCACGAATGGATTTAAAGGAGGTAGGTAAGATGGAGGCGCTTTGGCCGCAGTCGAGTGCTGAAGGGGGAGTGCAGCTTCCTCGCGCTCCCTGGGTTTTGTCTACCAAAGAAGAGCGCATTGTGAAGCAAGTAATCAAGTCTATCCGCACTCCGACGGGTATGATGCGTTCTCTCAGGTCCGCATTTTCTAAAGATGACCAAATGTCTGGGCTAAAATCCCATGATTGGCATAAGATATGTCAGGTTTGTGAACAGAATGGATTTTAATAAGCGCGGACATTTTGAAATTTGAAAAGTGACCATTATTCTTAATGCTTTCTCATTTGTGGCAGTTTGTCCTACCGATCGCGATCGCGGGATGCCTAACTCCAGAAATTCGCGGGGCCATTTACAAGCTGTCGACTTTGGTGCAATGGATCTCACAGAAAGAGATTAAGACGTCCTCTATTGAATCCGCAAGGCGGGGAGCAGTTGAGACGGTCTGTCTCTTTGAGAAATACCTGCCCACTAGCATGCTCACGATACAAGTTCACCTTCTTGTGCATCTTGTGGACGAAGTGGAGATTGCCGGACCTGTCCATACGCGATGGATGTTCTTCCTGGAGCGCTTCATGAAAACCCTGAAAGGCTTTGTGCGACAACGAGCTCGTCCGGAAGGTAGCATGGCGGAGGGTTGGTTGGTGTCAGAGGCATTAGTGCATATCTCACAATGGCTACCAACGGTGGAACCAGACAATGAAATGCTATGGACGCTCAAGGACGATGACAGGCTGACTGGAGATGTGGTGGTTGGAAATGGGGTAGAAAAAAGAATGGATGCCTCAATGGAAGAGAAAGTGAATCGCTTTTGTATGTTGCACCATGCCTCCATGGAGACGTGGCTCGCCAAGTACCAGATTGCAAGGCAAGATCGAGAGGAAGCGCGAGCTGAATTCCGACGCAGTACGCGTCACCGACCGATTCGATATCCCGAAGGCATGGAGGAGATGCCGCGGTTTATGTCAACACGATGGTTGCATGGAGCCTTGATCGCAGCATCCAGCGAAGGGGCAGAGGTCTCAATGGAGGAGTGGGAGTTCTCGAGGGGATGTAGTCCAAAGGTAATGAGGGGTTTAGAATGTGTCGTATCTGAATTTGTTTGCTACATCTAATTTGAGTGTTTCAATGTGCAGTACAAAATATATAGTGCAGCGTGGTCGCGCGGACGGCATTTTCGGGTGGAGCGTATTGACAAAATGCGCTCCACAATGGACTGTGGTGTCATGGCAAGGTTTGAGCAAGAGAGCCGGCGACGAGCAACGGATCCGAACACGGTTGTGGATGAGATGGAGTATTTTGGGAATTTGCAAAGTATTATTACGGTGGATTACCGTAGCTTCTCCATGATAATATTCGATGGGCAGTGGTTCAAAGTGGTACTTGGAGGAGCTGGCGCAACGGTTCGACGAGGTCCATCTGGATTTCTCAAAATAGATTCCGAAAAAAAATGGATGGATTTGCGCGACACCTTTGTGTTGCCGGCACATTGTGAACAGGTAATCTTCTAGTCATTTGCTTGCTAATTGTAATACGACATGCTTTATGTCACAATGGTTTGAAGACGGTTTGTAAGTGTTTGTGAACAGGTAATCTTCTATCCAAATCCCCGACAACCTCGATGGTGGTATGTTATACCTTCAACTCCTAGAGGTGCGAGAGTATACGATCAAAGCGATGTTCCAGGCATAGATGAAGAATATATGCAAATAGAGGGATCGAAATTACAAGGGGTGGAGGCCACCGCAAGCTTGGAGCCCGCATCGGCTAACAATGATGGAAATACAGAAGTCGTATAATTTTTTGAGAACGAGGCAGACTCGTTCTTTTGTGGTGACATGTCTATCGACCTTCCAGTGTATGCAGAGTTATGTCAGGAGATTAACATGGGACCATAGAATACTTCATTCTTGGAGAATTGTATTACTCAATTCGTTGTTTAGATCTTCCATAAAGGTAGATAAGATATGCATTTTAAGATGGATTTTTCAAAAATGATTTATATTAATGCGCTTTGTATAGTTTCAATTGATTATTCTAACATTATTTTTTATCTCTGCAGGTATCTTTATTTTCAGGATGAGTCGAGGGATGAGCGATGAGGAGTTTCAGGAGATGATGGCACGTATGTCTCCAGATCAGCTCGCGAGATTCAGAGAGAGAGCAGATCAGGAGCTGTCTCGTTCTTCGTCAGGGCGCTCTGCTAGATCAGCTTCAGTGCGATCAGATGCTTCAGCTTCGAGCAGACGATCTCGACGCTCGCGACTTGGGCCAGAGGGAGGGACTGCGACTGCAGGAGGATCAGGGGGGTGCTGCTGTGGAGACACGGACGCGGTGTCTCCGTCTCGTCGTTCAGCTAGAGCTCGGTCACCTCCAGGATTTGTCACACCTGTGGGGACGTCCACTCCAGTTACTCCGGCTTTTGCGCAGCCGTCGGCAGATGTCACGCCTTTTGGTGGCACTCCTTTTGGTGGCACCCCCTCTGGTGGCACTCCTTTTGGTGGCACCCCCTCTGGTGGCACTCCTTTTGGTGGCACCCCCTCTGGTGGCACCCCTTTCAGTGGCACTCCGGGAGAGGGTACCCCCGTCGGTACACCGGATGTTCAGGGGTCTCCTGGATATGCCCAGGAGCGTGGACGGAGATGGGAGAGGGCCCATACGAGGCACACTCCTAGGGATTATGGATACCTAGTGGATGGCAGGTCAGGAGCTATCATCATGAATGATGAGGGGAGGAGGGTGATAGCTCGCATGAGGGAGTTGTGCCAACAAGTTTTTCGGCACAACGTCCTGGATCATTGGAGGAACATACCGGAGGGGAGCAAGGAGTACATAGTAGCATCCTTGCATGAGGAGTTCCCGGTGCCAGCCGCAGTGGATAGATTCTCTACGGGCTGGATGATGGATTGCATGTGTGCATACATGTCACATAGACGATCCGACGCACGCAAGGCAATCAAGAGTGGGGCTCCAAAGCTCGAGTGGTTAGATGCAGAGGACTGGCGCCGACTGAGGGAGGAGGCTACAAATTCGCCAGGACGTTGGAGTCAGCAGCGGGAGGCGGCGAGGGCACGAATCGAGGCCGGATTGGTACATCATCTTGGGAGTGGCGGCCACAGGACATATTTGGAGGACTTTGTAAGTTTCTCTTTTGTTTTGCTTATTTGTTTTTTTGAGATATTATTTGTACTGACAATCATATTTCTAACAGTTAGCATTTTGTTTTCTTTGCAGCACTCCATTACAAATCGTGATCCGCAAGGCCTTGAGACTCAATATGCAGAGAGGCACGGTCTCAGATCATTGATCGACCGATTGTACAGACGCGGCAGCCCAGTAAGTCTCTCATCTTTCATGTCCGTAGTTACCATGAGATATTTGAATGCATTATTGTATGGTGGATTGATATGTTGTTTCTTTTTCTGCAGAATCCGTTTGATGCTCCTTTGCAGAGGGACGAGCTTTCGGGGGACGACGATTTGTAGCTCGCCCTCGGATCCTTAGCGCTCACATACCTTTAGTTTTTAGTCGCCCGATCTATGTAGACATTTTCTATGTATTAGTGATATTGTTTTATGATTGTACCAATCGCATTTTATGCGATATCATGTATTTATTTCATCTATCACTTTTATGATTTCAGTATAGATTCTTTTTGTTTGCAAACGCTTTGTATGCAGCAGTGCAGAAACTATTTTGTATGGCTCTCATACAGCACACAGTGCTATATGTGGCAGGGCAGCTTGCTGCCCTGCCACAAATTTTTTTTTTCCTCTGTTACCGTCGCTATTTGCGTCGCAAATTTACTGCAGGCGTCGCTATTGTCGTCGCTATCAGCGTCGCAAATTCTCTGCAACCGTCGCTATATGTGTCGCTATTTGCGTCGCTATATGCGTCGCAAATGCGACGCATATAGCGACGCAAATAGCGACGCAAATAGCGACGATTCCATGGCGTCGTCAATAACGACGCTTTTTGCGACGACGGGGGCAAATTTTGTTGTTTGTATTTTCGTCGCTTTAAACGTCGCTATAAGGTCTATATCTTGTAGTGTATGCGACCGAAAGCTTCATGCTATGTATCATACAAACACCCAAAACCCCGTATCAGGCAAATAAAAGAAAAAAAAACTACACATCGTACCCTTAACCGTAACAAAGACACTAAACCAAAACATCACCACAACCTACACACATCAAGACCACATCTTTGATAAACCAGTGTTGGACCATGGAGACAACGCCAAAGACTGCGTATACCCATCCCACGAAACCAGGTTCATTAAAAAGGGAAATTAAGTGCAGTGAGGGGGAATTAATTTAATGAAGGGTTCATTTTAATAAATTATTAAGAATGGATGAAGTCTTATTAAGTGATAAACCTTATCAAGAAGACAGCGGTTCCTTCTTAAAAATTTAATTACTAATTATTAGGTGAAAGCGGTGCTTTAATTCGAATCCCGAACTTCGATACCCAGACTGGGTCTCTAAATGCAAGTTCATTTATTACAAATTAAGGTGATGTGGAGCGCTTTTTTGCCAATGCGTGCTCTTGTGACGGCTGGTTCATTTTAATTAAAAATATTAAAGTGCCTCCTTAGCATACTTAGCGCGTGCTAAGTGAACGGCGGGTTTATTTTAATTTTAAAAAAAATGGTGTATTTAGCGTGAATGCGCGTGCCATGGTGGTGTGTAGGTTTTATTTTTGTTTTTTTAATTAGTATGTGTTTGTTTGTTTTTGTTTTGTTTGGTTGTGTTGGTTGTTTTTTATTTTTGAATTAACCGTGGGTTTTGGGGTAGCTGAAAAAAAATAACAAATAAAAAGGAAAATACCTGGTAGTGGGTGTATGTAAATGCAAAGAATGCGCTCTCTTCAATCCAAAAATATCTGGATGTTTTTTTCTAGATGTTTAGTTTGTGTGTTGAATGAAAAAGGATGTTTTTATTATTTTTTGTATTTTTAAAGAATTTAGGTGTGAAAGAAAATATTGTGACAGCTTAGAAAATTATGCAAAAAATAAGTAAAAATGTTAATGGAAGTGTTAGGAATTTTTCGAAAATTAATTTGGAATTTTTAGCATTTTTAAGGATTTTTTTTCATTTTGTTTGGGTATTTTTTAAAAGATTTTGGAATTTTAAAATGATTTGAATTTTTTTTTCTGGAAATTTACAGGTTAAAAAAAAAGGCAATTGGTTGCAGAAATAGTAGGAAATTTTCTAGTTTTTTTTTTGGAATTTTTTCAAAATTTTAAGTGTTTTTAAATGATTTTTGTTAATTTTTCAATGTTTTTTTTTTATTTTTTTAAATTTTAAAAGGGTTTGCGGGTTCGTGAATTAAAAATCTGGGAAAATACCCAGAAATAGGCTGCGTGGCAGCTGACAACGAACAAAGTCCCGCACCCGCGCACGATCAATCACGAACAATCACCCACATGCGCATACACACCCGCGCGTGTGTCAAAGGACGGAAAATGGTATCTGCGGGGTCAGCGTGGGACTGTTGGTTGTCGGCAGATGAAAGGGGGGCGTAAAGAGGGTTTTCTGCGGGTGACAAGGGGCTTACGGGAAGGTTTCTGCGGTTCAGCGGTTCAATGGGTTTCTTGGGGGGGGAAGGGGGCTTGTGTGGAGGTAGGGTGGGTTTGTGGTGGGACTGGGGGCTTGGGTGGGGATGGGGTGGTTATGGTGGGAAAGGGGGCTTAGGTGAGGTGGGTGTGTGGGTGTGCTGGGGGGTGTGAATGGGGGTTAGGTAGGAGGTGGGGGGGGGGGGGGGGGGGATGTGTGTTTGTGGGGTGTGAAGGAGGGCTTGTATGGGGTGGGGGAGGTCGGTGTGTTTGAAGTGGGTGCATGTGGCAGGGTCAACGGCCAGGCGTGCAAGCGGTGACGAGGAGGCACGTCAGGCGAGTATGTGGCAAAGGCGGATGGGCGCTGCAAAGGGCGAGGGGCGTTGGGGCGAAGGGGCGGATGGCAGCCAGGGCGAGGACGTGGCAGTGGACGGGTGCCGCAGAGGAGCGAGGCGCTGCAGGGGGCGGCGCTGGGCGTCCAGGGCGGCGCGGACAGGGTGCTCAGAGGCGAGGGGGGCAGCTCGGTGGGCGCTGCGGCGGCGTCCACACGGCGAGCAAGGGCGGCTGCGGGGCTGGTGTGGGCGGGGCTCGGACGAGGTAGAGGCGGGGCAACGTCGGACGAGGCAGAGGCGGGGTTGGAGGGCGGCGAGGGGAAAAGGGAGGGGAAGGAGGGGAGGATGAGAGGGAGAAGAAGGAGGGGAGGGAGAAGAAAGGAGCAGAAAGGGAGGAGGGGAACGCGCAGGGAGGAGGAGGGAAGGAGGAGAGGAAGCAGGTGGAGGAGAGCAGGAGATGGAGGGAGGGGAGGAAGACGTAGGGAAGGGAGAGGGAGAGGTAGTTGGAAGAGGGAAGGGGTCGGGGTAGGGGGGGGGATAGGGAAGGGTGTGGGGTAGGGGTTAGTGGTTAGGTCATAGGGGGGGTGCCCAAGGGGTGGGGTAGGGGTAGGGGTTGGGGGTAGGTTAGGGTGGGAAGAAGGGCAGGGGCCCAAAGGGGGAAAATGGGTTGAGGGGCCCATAAAGAAGAGGCGTACCCCTCGTCCCATTCGCGTGCGCGGGGCGGGGTAAAAAAATTTGCCGTGATGGGAACGTCGGGATGGGGCACATGGATGCGACCGGGGCACGTTAAGATGCGTAAAATAAAAAACGGGCGTGTTCACGCGTGGGACGGGCACTTAAAAACACATAAAAATAAAGAAAAATTAATAACTCTCAATCCGGACGTCAAAACGAAATATCGTAAAAACAAAAAGTGGGCAGGACGGCAGGGGGAAGACAGGGAAAATACACAACGGGGGTTCCGGGGGGGTAAAGGGCGGTCACGTGCAAAAAACAGACCAAAAAACACAATTAAAAATTAATATCGGAAGATCCGTGCATTGGAACGAGGTGGAGGAAAAAGGAAAAATGTGCAAAAAGACGTGCCCGACAATCCTATCACATCAAAACATAGTTTCGACTAAGATAAGACGCGTTCACGTGGGAAAAACCCAAAAAACAGAACCGAAAATGGGATCGGAAATTAATATTGGACGAACTGTTCACCGGAATGACATGCAGTAAGAAGGAAAAATGTCCGCAGGAAGGGGGGGTACAGGATTGTCATGTTAAACTGCAGTTCCGGTGGAAGGAGGAGGGGTTCATATGCAAAAAACACCAAAAATACGCCCGAAAACTCATTGAAAAATTAATAAGTAAAAATCCAGAAGGCGAAAGAGGATGGAGGAAAAAGGAAAAAGGTGGGGGAAGGCACAGGAGACACGGTTGTCAAATCAAATTGGAATGCCGATGCAAATAGGGCAGGTTCACATGGAAAAATGTAAAAAAGAAGCACGAAAAAGTCTTAAAAAACCAGAAAATTAATATTGGACAAACCGTGCATCG
Source organism: Lygodium microphyllum (assembly GCF_053477565.2). NCBI lineage: Eukaryota > Viridiplantae > Streptophyta > Polypodiopsida > Schizaeales > Lygodiaceae > Lygodium > Lygodium microphyllum. The sequence goes on along the minus strand of NC_141140.1, from coordinate 13,595,568 downwards.
GAATGACTCGGAGTAAAAAGGAAAAATGGCAAGGTAAAAGTGGTTGTCAGGGCTATGATGTCAAATCACGGTTCCGAAGCAAGAAAAGTGCATTCACATGGAAAATCGTCTAATTTGCGTAAAATACTTCAAAAATTAATAACTCGAAAACCATGCACCGGAACAGGGGTAGGTAAAAAGAAAAAATGGTTAGTTCAAAGGGAGAAATAGGGCTATAAGGTTGGATGTGGACTTCGGTGAATGTAGGGTGCATTCACATGGCAAGACAGCAAAATCAGGGAATTAAGGAGAACTGCAAGGGAACAGTCCCAAGGGTGGGTGGAAAATGAACAAGTAGGTGGGAAGGGACCCCATTAGGGTAACAGCAATCATGGCATAGAGGCATTAGTAGGTTGAGGCATATGCAGAAGGGTATGCAATATAAACGCGCAAGGACGCGTCCCCACACTTAAGACCTTAACGGATAGGGTGAACCGAGCAACAGGGACCTAGGACCACATAACAGACCATCCACTAACGTCCCCACACTTAAAACATGAACGTCACTGAGAAACAAAAGTGGTAGGGTTAGAAAAACTTGGCCCACTTTGTTGAGGATCACGGTTGATTGTCAATGGCACGTCCTGTATTGTTGTCGGCTGCTGGAGGTACGAAGGCATCTTCTCGGCACACGTCCTTCATGGCAGGGACCACGTAGCAGCACCTAGGGAGGTAGCTGGTTGGAGGAATCGCAGGAAATTCGTCAATGATGAGGGATATGACACTCAACTCTCAGTCACTCAAATGGAATGAAAGAACAGTCACTCACCCCAGGACTAATATCACTCGAGGAATAAGGATTGAAACCCATATCGCATACCCGGTTTAGGAATCGACAAAGAGAAATGGTGCAGAGAGAGTATGCCAGGGTGCACAGTTGATGGTGCATTAGTGCGTCGAACCCGTTTGGCATAAGTGCAAGGAGGAAAGCAAGGGAGCCTTACAGTTCAGTGTACAGAACAGGGTGACGTGTCCTGTGATGATGGCAGAGACCCATCCCGTGGGTGCATAGGGAAATGGGAACATACCTGACTCCAAGTGTCGTAACGTCCCTCAATCTCACCTCTCGGTAATTGATTGAAGAAACTCCAGTCACACTCAGCCCACCCTCTGGCTCACGCTCTGTTGATAGATACAGGAGGGCTACCATGTCCTGAAACCCATTGATGTAATCCTCACAGTCAAATGTGCAAAGGTTGTATGCCTTGTGCGCATTTGATGGTGCAACTGTGCATCCCGCCCTGTGCCGGCATACAGTGCGAGAAGGAAGGCCAGTAAGCCTTATGGTGCAGTGCACAGAAACAAATTGTGCATTGTGCATTGAGAGGCCCATCCCGTGCATGCAACACTTCATTCACACTACTCACCTCTCATTTGATTTGAAGGGAAAAGACTGGTCTCTTGCCCCACCCTCTATCTCACGCTCTGTTGATAGATACAGGAGGGCAGTTATACTCACTTCCCCATCCGGTTAGGATGAAAGCTCACGTCACTCGATTGTTTGTCGATGAAGATCGCGTCGTTAGTTGTTGAAGAGGCGTACCCAGGGAGGTAGCTATTAAATCGAACGTTGAGTTGGATAGAATATGTCGTCTGCTAGAGGACAGTTAGACGCTCTTGCAAAGAGACCTAGGACACAGCGTACTAAGGGAGGCAGCTTCGAAATTGGATCCTGAAAAGATCAATTAATGATTCCACTTTCTGGATTGCTGGGTGTTGCCACCTTTTCCACAGCCAACTTCTCGCCCGAGGGTGTGTGCCACCTTTTCTTGGAACGAGGCCTGCAATGACAGGGAATTTTTTCCTTTTCTCCCATAACAGATTTTTTTTCTTTTCTTTTTTCTCTTTTCTTTTTCTCCTACTCCCGAGGGTGTTTCCACCTTTTCTCGAAGAATAGGTCGGCATGACAGGGACCTAAGTCCTTTTCTCCCATGACCGATATGTATATATATATATATATGTATATATATATATATATATGTATATATATATATATATATGTATATATATATATATGTATATATATATATATATGTATATATATATATATATATGTATATATATATATATATATGTATATATATATATATATATGTATATATATATATATATATATTGAATTAAGCAAGGGAATGGTAGAAAGACCATGTATCAGAACCAACCTCGCCACTGTCGCTGGTGGAAAATAGAGGATAAGAGATCAAGGCTGGAAGGTAGGGTTGAGGGGACAGAGGGTTGTGTCCACCTCATCAGGAGTGGCTGAAGAACAGCTATCAGAATTAGCATCATAAGAAGTACAGTGCCGCGCCAACGAGGGAAAGGATCTGGTGACCATGATTGTCAGGATCCCCAAGGAGGAAAGTACTTCTTCAGGTGATATCCATTGATCAAGAAGGGATCATCAGAAGCATCAACGGTCTGCACTTGGACAGACCCATTAGGGTTGACGACAAGTACCTTATATGGGCCCATCCACCGCTGTTGGAGCTTGCCAGGAAACTTGCCAAATCGGGAATCATAGGCTAGGACCAAATCACCTTCTTTGAACTCCTTGTGCTTGATGAAGTTGTCATGGTAAGCCTTGTGTCGAGCTTGCATGGCTTCCATGCACTGTAGAGCCATCCTGCAAGTTTCGTCCAAACATTCTAGGTGCAGGAGACGGCATTGCAGTGAATCATTGTCCCCCAAACGCTCTTTGATAGCCACTCTCAAAGAGGGTAATTCCAATTCAACAGGGAAAACAACTTCTGTACCATACACTAGCTGGAAGGGTGTTTGCTGTCCTGTTGCTACTTTATGGGAGGTTTTGTACGCCCAGAGGGCCTCTGTAAGTCGATCATCCCAATCACGACGATGTGCGGCAATTGTTCTTGTTAGAATCGAGCAGAGGATGCGATTGGTGACTTCGACTTGGCCATTGGCTCTGGGGTAATAAGGAGTAGACTTGCGATGGCGGATCTTATACAACTTTGTCAACTCTTCCATGAATTTATTAATGAAATGAGTGCCTCTGTCACTTACCAGCTCTAAGGGACTACCAAAACGGGTGATGATATTCTCGTACATGAACAGGGCCACGCTGTTACCATCGTCCCGCTTTAGGGCTTTAGCCTCACACCACTTTGTGATATAATCCATACATACGAGGATGTATCGGTTCTGTTTCCTTTTGGTAGGAGGATTGATCGGGCCAACGAAGTCGATGCCCCACTTCTCAAAAGGCTTCGAAGGAAGGATAGGCTGCAGTGGCATGGCACTTGTCTTCGTGGGTTTCCCCATTCTTTGACAAGCATCACATCTTTTACAGTAATCATAGGCATCCTTATGAATGGTAGGCCACCAGTATCCTGCTAGCAGAGCCTTCCTGGCTGTGGCTTCTCCTACAAAGTGGCCTCCACATGGCTCGTCATGGCAAGCCTTCAAAACAATCCCAATCTCGTCTCCTGCAACACATCTTTTGAGCACTTCATCTTTGCCTTTCTTGTACAATGCACCACCTAGCAGGGTGTAGGGGGCTGATTCTAACATAAGCTTCTTCCATTCCCGACTAGAAATGCCAGGAGGATACTGTTGGGTTGCCAGTAGATTGGCAATGTCTGCATACCAGGGGGTTACAGTTTCTACCAGGAAGAGGGAAGCATCAGGGAGGTCTGGATCATCCTGCTCCTCGTCTACCGTTTGTGGGATATGCGGCAGATGATCAGCCAGAACATGGGAACGACCAGGTTTGGTAATCACCTCAAAGTCGAACTCTTGGAATAGAAGGAGCCATCTCATCATTCGTCCTTTCACGTCTGCTTTGTTCATTAGGAAGGACAGGGCCTCATGATCCATATAAAACGTAAAGTGGGTAGATAGGAGATAATGGCGAAACTTCTCTAGGGCAAACACCATTGCCAAGCACTCAAGCTCTGTCACTGTATAGTTTCGTTCTCGATCAGTGACTTTTTGGCTTGCATAATAGATCGGTTGATCCAGCTTAGAGGAGCCCTTTTGGCAAAGGATAGCACCTAAGCCTTCAATAGATGCATCAGTATGTACATGGAACTCTTTCGTCCAATTAGGAGGTTGCAGAATGGGTGCCTCAATCAGACACTGCTTCAGAGTGTTGAAGGCTTTGTCACATTCTTACGTCCAAGTAACCTCTGCATCTTTCCTCAGAAGCTTGTGCAAGGAGGTTGCCTTTGTTGCGAAATGAGCTATGAACCTTCTGTAGTAACCCACATGGCCTAGGAATCCCCTCAATTGTTTGAGATTGGTGGGTGCTGTTAGAGCTGCAATCTTTTCGATCTTTGCAGGGTCTGTTGAAATCCCTTGTGTAGAGACAATGTGGCCCAACAGAACTCCAAAAGAGACTCCAAAGATGCATTTGTCGGGGTTAAGGGAAATCCCATACTCCCGGCATCGGTCAAAGCATTGTTCTAGGTGTTTCCAGCGTTCACAGATCAAACTATAGACATAGAAGTCATCCAAATATACCTCAATAAAGTTGTGCAGATGATTTTGGAATGCGGCAATCATGACTCCTGGAAAGTAGCAGGGGCATTGCAGAGCCCAAATGGCATCACTCGGTAAGCGTAGGTCCCCCATTCTGTGGTGAAGGTTGTTTTGGATTGGTCTTCTTCTGCGATTTGGACTTGGTTATATCCACTAGATCCATCCAAAAGGGAATAAAGCTCATGTCCTGCCACTGTGTCCAACAGTTGGTCTGTGAAAGGAATCGGAAAGGGATCCTTCTTTGTCTTGGAATTCAACTTGCGAAAATCCACACATATACGAAGCTTGCCATTCTTCTTGGGTACAACCACGATGGGTGAAACCCATTCACTATTTGCCACTGGATAGATGAACTCGGCTTCCAGAAGCTTCAGCAGCTCTGCTTTCACCAATGTGGAATAATTCAGGTTCATTCGCCTCTGTCGTTGCCATACTGGCTTGGCATCAGGCTCCAAGTCAATATGATGCTGACATATTGTGGGATCAATCCCCTTTAGGTCTTTGTAGGACCATGCAAACACGTCCAAATTTTCTTTCAACAAGTTGTACAAGGTTGACAACTCTTCTTCTGGGAGGCTGCTACCCACCTTCAAGTGGCATTCAGTGCCTTCTACATCCACGAAGGTTAACTGCCTTTCACCTTCTACTTCACGGATGAAGGTCCCGTGGACTGCTTCTGGTTACAGATCCGACTTCTTCAAGGGAGTGGTGTCTTCTTCTGATGTCCCACTAGAACCAACTTCTTCTTTTGGTGGAGACTTAATTTGCTCCTTGAGATGTTGGAATGGGATTAGAGCCGTTTCGGGTTTGATTTCAAGATTAGTTACCTCTTGGCTTGAAGACTCCTCTTCTGATGACACATCCAGGAACGTCACATAACAGGGACCCTCTGATTTCTGTTGGGTTTGTGAGACTGGTGCTTGTTGGCACAGTGCATCATCATCATCTTTCTTTGGCAAGGATGGGTTAGGACAGCATGAGCCACTGCTGAAAGATGGCTTATTCGTCTTAATCCATTTCTTATAAAGATTTTGCATATTAGAGGATCCATTTACCAGACCAAATGGTACCATCGCCATTCTGTCCCACAGCATGAGCTCGTCTGCTTTTGATGCTTTTGAAACTTCTTCTCCAAATGTATCCTCTGCAGGTGGGATAGACTCTTCCGTCTTGCTTTCATAACCTTCTTCTTCCATATCATATCCATCCTCTTCTGTCTCTGTCTCTGTCTCTGCTTCTGCTTCTGTCTCTATAGGAGAAGAATAGGTTCTCTGTTTCTTCTTTTGTCTCTGTCTCTGGCTCTGCTATGGCCATGTAACAGGGAGAGCAGTACATCCATGCTTCTATCTCACTGTCAGAAGTGATTTCGGAAATCGTTCCTGGTTCCTACAGGAAGTATTCTCCCATTGACAGGGACTTTGCATCTTTTGGAAGTTGGCTTACAGTATCCACAGTTAGAAACGTGCCACTGTTTTCTTGGGAAGGATCTGTTTGACAGCATCTTCGTCTGTTGATGTTCCATCCGTAGCCTCATTAGGGGAGTTAGAAGATAATTCCAAGAAGGTGGATCCATGTCCTTTTTGAGAACTATATAACTTTAGCACCACTTTGTTGGGTCCTCTACCCAAGGTCAAGGTTCCTTTGAACCAATCCGTCCTTGCTCGGGCTTCAAAAAGCCATGGTCTGCCCAGTAAAACAGAGGGTAGGATGTACCATAAGAGTTTGGCTTCACCACCAGATAAGTTAGCCAATAATCTCTTCCAGCCACTGTAGTCTTCACATACGGGAGAATGCCCAAAGGCTTGATTCTGCTCTGATCCGCCAGTCTGATGAGCCATTGGGTTGGTTGCACACCTTGTAGGCCTAGATCCTTCATTGTCACATCCGTCATAATGTTCACTGATGAACCTCCATCAATCAGTGCATTTGCAATGAAGCAGCATTCAATCCACGCGCCAGTCTCTGGGGTACCTAGATCTAGGAAGGCGTTAGCCACATCCACTTCTTTTACAGGCTCTGGAGCTTTGTTGGACTTTGTTGCTGTTGAGGGAGCAATCCTTAAGCCACGTCTTCTTGTCAATATACTTTTGAACCTTTTTCGGCAACTGGGAGACAACATCAATAATTGTCGGAATGTGAGGTTTGGTTTAAAGGTATCTAGATCTCTGACTAGATCATATTCCTTAATAGGATCCACTGGCTTCTCTAATCGGTTAGGGAATGGGGCAATACCCATTTTCATTTTCCCTCTTTCTTCCAACAGAGGCATCATGGGAACTTCTTTTGCCACTTGTGGCACTTCCTCCTCTTCTATCTCCTGGGCCTCTGGTCCCATCTCTGGAACTGTCTCTGTAACTCTCTTGGCACTGTAGTGCTCTACACAGCACTGTCAGGATCTATTCTGTTCTATTCTTCTGGTGGAAGATTGAACGTCACTGTTCTGGTAGGAGGATTGTTTTCTTTCTAGATAGGTGGTTCCTTCTTCTTTGCACGCGTGATGGCAGCAACTTCCAATTCCACTAAATTGGAGGTAGGCTCTTGGGCCTTGGCCGGACTATCAGTAGCACTGTTTTTCACTGGGGCTAGGCTTGGACAGTCTTTTGCAGTGTGGCCTTCTCCTTTGCAACGATTGCATAAGGGCTTGTAATCCACTGACCTTCTAGGATTTGGACAATTTGGTGAAATGTGTCCTTTTTCTCCGTATCTGTAACACTCCACTTCTGATCTCTGACCACCACCAGACTGTCTTCCTCTGTAACTTTGAGAAGGAAATCTTCTGGGTCCGAAATTAGGACCAAACTCTCTAGGCTTGGGTCCAATATCTTGTGTTGTCATTTTGGATTCTAGAAAGTTGAATCTTGCATCTTCTTCCTTCCTTCTCCTATCATGCATTTCCTTCAGAGAGCAAATGTCCACTGTATGGTTCTTCCGCAAACAGTAGGAACAGAAGGCTCCAGGGATGGTTGGTTTTTGTGTACATTCAGTGGCTAAATGGCCTACTTGATGACACTTACCACACCAAGTATTTGACCGCATCACATCTCTTCCTGCTCCTGCAATGTTGGATATGCTAGCGGTATTCACTATCAGCGTCTGTAGCTGCTCTGTAATCACATCCATCAACTCCTTTTTGATATTTGCAACTGAGTTGGATAAATAATCCTTCAAGCTTTCTCCTCCTGAGGTACTGGTAGTAGGGTTTTGAGGAGTCTCTGTAATCACTGCATAAACAGGTTGGGCTGATGCAGAGGGGTCTCTGTTCTGGTTCTGATTCAGAGCTCCTGTTTGAACTATTGGCTGTTGGCTCCAGTTGGGTAGGGTTCCACTGTTGCTGCTGATTTGGCATTGGGGAAATTGGTTGGGACCATTGTTGTTGTGGTTGAACCATCATTTGAGGCATTGATTGTGGCCACTGTGGATTTGGTGCACTGTACTGTGATACTGGGGGCATATGTTGGTAGGGGTAGGGGACAGTCCTTGGGACTGCATTTGGTGGGTACATCATTCATGGCATCAGAGGAGGTAGGACTCCTCTTCTTGGATTCATCGCCAATCTAGCTTCCACTTCATCGTACAGTCTGGCACCTTCTATTGCAGCTTGCAGTGTGGCTGGTCTTTGCAGCTCCATAAACTTACGGACTTCTGGTTGTAATCCTTTGAGAAACACCCCCTTCTGAATGCCATCATCTAGATTATGGTTAGTCCATCTCTTCAGGATGGATTCCATTCGTGAGACATAAGCTTCTACTCTTTCTCCAAAGGACTGACTTAGGTTCATAAATTCCTCTCGCATCCGCTCTTCAAAACCTTCACGCCTGAATTTAGTGAGGAAGGCCAACTTCAGGTCGTCCCATGTGCCAAAAGTTCCTGCTGCTTGTCTCTCATACCACTGAAACGCCGCGCCCTTGAAAGTGGCAGGGAATATTGCTAGCCAATGCTCAGGGGTTCTGGCATTGTTAGCCACACATGCTACCATAAACTCTGCTACATGAAGATCGGGGTCTTCATTGTACTCTCCCTTAAAAACTGGCAATGAAACTACATTCACTGGCCTATCATCAATATTTCCAGGATGAATCTTGCTTGAAGTGGACCTCCAGCAGGAGGAGGAAGGGCTTGATGTGCCATTGGGACTTTTGTAAAGAGTTCCGCAAGGGCGTCAAAGGCGGCTTCTGCTGCGAGCTCGTTCTCGGCTCTAATTTTTGCTTTCTCTCTTCTCACGTACTTCTGGACTCATTCTAACGCTTGCCTCTTTATTGCGTCATTCATCAGGGGGTTGGCTCCACTATGTTGTTAGTGCTCCACAGAGGGTTAACAGAATGCTTCAGTCTCTGGAGGACTATCTTGCCAACATTTCTTCTACTTCTTCCTTTTCAATGTCCCTGAATTTTGCTTTCATGCCACTGCACAGAGGAAGGTATTCGGTTCTGAAGGTGTCGAAATGCATATGTCTGAGCATTGTGGTGGTGCCATCATCATAGTAATGCCAGCTTCTGATGGTTTCAACAGTGTATGTTGTAAAGAACACTCTGTCTACCAACTTCCAGTGGGTTGCTAATTGAACAAACAAAAGATTATCAGTGCACCAAGCATCCCACGTATCTTGCTCTTGAGCATCCACGAACAAATTCCAACTCTTTTCCTTCTTGTCTTTGTGAACCTCCACAGACCAAGACTCTTGAAGCTTCTTCACAATCTCCCACTTGATGATGTCTGGAAACTTCTCAATGAATGCCAAATCTTCCATGGATGGTCATTCTCTCCATTTCTGCTCTTCAGTTTATTCCCAAATAGTTTGCCACCAAGATGCAAGTTTTTGTTGCTTCAACAGGAAGAGGAAACTGTCCACCACATAGAGCATGGATCATGATGGTGATGTGTTTCCGCCATTGTGGGATGAACTTCTTGTGGAAAGTGGCTTTGATTATGAGAAACTCCAACTCTTCAGTGGAAGAAGGAGCTTTACAAGCATCCATTGAATTCTTCTCTTCTTGGCAATGCCAATTCCTTCATTTTCAGCCTCTTCTGGTGCTTGTTGATGGCAAGTTTCCCCGGCTGTGCACCAAAAACATGGAGCCCCAAGAGGAACGCCAAGGAAAAAGGGAATTATCTTGCAAGAAAATCTATCTTGTAATATCAACAAATCTTCATACAGCATCATGTAGACCTCCCACGGATTTGATAGAATCAACCATATTCTTCAATATCTTCACAAAATCCATCAATATAACAAAGAAAGCAAAGGAACACACCATCTTTGAATGGAAATACATCACATAATATTCATCTTCAATATCTTCATAGTCTTCTCTCTCAATCTCTCATATACAATCACTCTGTTTTAGTAGAATTGGCTATCTCTGACTCTCTCTCTCTCTCTCCATCAATAATACATCATATCCTCACTACAATCTCCCAATATCACTCTCAATAATCCTTCTTAGGTCGTGGATACCCCTCCCAAGAGGTATGTCTGATATGAAGAGTCACTAGAGCCACTACAGTGTCTTTTCATAGCTCACTACTGTCACTTCACTCCAGTCTTCACTTGAGTCTTCAACAGCTACTTCTTTCACTTATTTTAGCTCTTTTGCACTTGTATTCACCTCTTTCCAAGGCTAGAAAACTTGCCCAAGCTACACTCTCATCCAACAGAACACATACAGAAGCATACAGAACAGTCACAGAACAGTATTAGAACAACTACAGTACAGAACAGAACAGAGACAGAAGCTCTACAGAAGACCTACAGAAGGTTACAGAAGGTCATCAAAACCACATAACTCATACTCAAACCATTCCAAACTCTCAAAAACCATTCAATAAGCTTTCATAAGATCTCAATCTTCATCAATCAATACTCCATCCCTCCTTACAGAAGACAATCAGAACAAAACAGAACAAAATAGAAGGTATACAGAACCAATCAAAACATCACAAAACCACTGATAAACATCATGAACTTCCAAAACACAATCAATATCATCCAAAACACTCTCAAACCACTTTCAAACCAATCAATCATCTCATAAAATCAACCATTCAGCTCTCAAAAACAACAAAAATCAACCAAAAAACAAGTCATTTCAACACTCAACATTCCCCTCCCCTCCAGCACGACAGTCGGCTGGGGGAAAGGAGGGGGGAATTAAAAAAAAAAAATCCATTATTCCTAAAGTTTATTCTTTTGGCCTCTCTAAGAGGAGGTTCCCACGTAACTAAACATGTTTTTTTTTTCTTTTAACTCGTTTATGCAAGTGGAGATCAAATACGTTGTGGATAATTTGAAAATCACATCGTCAGTGTATTTTTAATGCTGGAATTCCCTTGCATGACTATCACATGGGTTAGAAATATTATCAACGGAAATATTACACTATGCAATAGTATGTAACCGTTTGTATGTGCCATGGAATGTGAAGCGCTAGTTCTTTACAACATGGAGTAAGTATCAATTACCATGAGAGAAAAAAACTCTAAGACAGTAAGGTAATTATGCATCTAGCAGCAAAAACAATGATGACAAAAGTGAATAATTATTTGTTATATAGCACTTTAGAAATAGTATGACTATTGATGGTTCATCAAAGAATGATTTGTGGTATGTAGACGTAGGTGCCTCTAACCACTTGACTTCTCATGGAGAGTGGTTTAGAGAGATGTACAATCCAAAGTCTCTAGGCTATGTAGAGACAGGGGATGATACATCTCAACCCGAAAAAAGCCGTACGGATTAGGGACACACCCTTATGTAGGCGCGGAATTATGCCACCTGGCACTATCCGTTGGTCTTCGACACGTGGCAATAGCCGTTGGCCAACACGTGGCCGATAACCACGTGGCAAACACGTGGACCGGTCGTTAGTTCACACGTAGCATATGCAACGATATGTGTAGACACGTGGCACAATCAGCGTCGGACACGTGTCTGACACGTGTCATGATTGACGTGGGTATATAAGGGGTTATTTTTCCTACGTGTACACTTTACATTTCTCGAGCTCTCCCGCCTTGCTTGCTGATACGGTGTGATCCAAGTCTTGCGTCTTCTGCATTTCTAATCTCTCGCATTGTATCGGTGGTCTTTTTGCTGAGTCCTTTGCTTCGCTGGTCAAAACGAGGTGTGCCGATACGGAGCGAGTACGTTCGTTCGAGGCTTTCGTAACCTCCCCCTCGCATCATATCGACCTTTTGTCATTGCCAATACGGAGCGAGGGCGTCTCTACGCTGTCTTCGTTTCCTCCATATCGCATCGTATCAGCATTGTCATCTCCAATATGGAGCGAGGGAGAGGTTCCGCCGTCTACGCATTCCTCCTATCGCGCCATTTCGGAATTTCTCCTCTTATATTCTCCAATACGGAGTGAGGGCGCGGTTCCATTCTCATCGTTTTGGTCATATCATACCGTATCGGAATTGCTCATTTCGTCCCTTCTCGCGCCGATTAGCCTGTTGGGTTTACAGATTTTGGCTATTTCAGTTATCGTTCTTCTGGTTGTTGTATTTGCTTTTCTGGATGGCAAGGACAAAGCAAACTGCAAGAAGAGTGTATCTGGATGGGAAGGACAGTGGGGGTAGAAGAAAGTTACAATTCGATGAATCTGAGGAGGAGCCCTCTTCAAAGTTTCCTGAAGCTGGGCCATCACAGGCCCCAGAGCATTTTACCATAGAAATCCCCCCTACACCAGGTGTTGGCCTAACATCTTCCATGGAGTTAAAGAATTTGAGTGCAGTGAATGTTTCTTCTCCTGAAGTTGAGGAAGCAAAGGGTGAGGCTTGCTCTGTGAAAGATTCATCCCCTACAATTGCACCTGAGCCTACATCTGCTGAAGCCATTGAACCTCCCAAGCCACAAAAGAGAAAGAGGAAGTCCAGGTTCTTCTATATGCAGAGATGTTTCAGTGAGATCAGGAAAGCCCAGAGAGCTATACAGCATGTCATTCCAAAGGCTGCTTTTATAAGAGTCGTTAAAGAGATCTCTGATAGATTGTCTCAAGTGGCAACTGTCTCTGGTCTAAATAAGAAGTGGCAACTCTCAGCCATTCTTGCCCTGCAAGAGGCCCCAGAAGATTTTGTTATTGATTTCATGAACGATGCTTACATTGCTGCCGCCCATCCTCATAGAATCACCCTTATGAATAAAGATTTCAGCATCATCAACAGAATCAGGTATAGGTTTGACAAAGTGCTGAGGCCCTTGCCTTCCAACGATCAAAAAGCCCTTGAAATCCTTAACATTCCCCCAAAATTGTCCAGGAAAGAGAAAAAGCTAAAGGTTGAGGATGTAACTCACCTTTACTCTACAAGGGGTGCCACCCAGCAGGAGTCTTTCTTGAGTGAAAAAAATCAGGAGGTGTTTGAAACTAAAGACAAAGTTTACAAGAGGAAAGCCGCATCACTTGCTCCCGTCAACAGCGAGAGGATGGGCAAAGTGTATGGGCAGATTCTTGTGAATGTTTCTGCGGAACCTAAGGAGGAATATCTTAGTATATCTCTCGAGGACAAACCCATGTTGGAAAAAAGGGATGTCTAACTATCTGACTCAGTTGTTTTTTGTTGCATAAGGTAAGGCTTATATTTTTTGCTTTTTTTGCGTAAGTAAAGTCTTATAGGTTCAAGTATATTTTGGATGAAATTTGTATTGAATAGCTTTTGCTATTGACTACAGGGCATTGGTCTCCTCTCTCACTCTCGATATCCGTAGAACCATATATATTGTTGATCCACTTCTCTCTGTGGAACTATTTGCAAAATCTGGTTCTAATATTTCACCGTTTTTTCGTAGCTTCGATAGTATGACAAATTACCACATCTTTTTCCCTTATGTAGAAAGGTATTTTTCATTTTCTGTAGAGGAAAATTTATATTCATTTGCTTTCACCCTTCTACTCACCTCTTTTATGAATTTGCAGAGGGCATTGGAGTCTCATCTACATTAATTGTCTTTCAAGAGAAATTATCTTTATGAATTCTCTTAGCGGTGTTCATGGTCAAGCACGAATGTATGTTGAAAGAAAATTACTTACTTTGATTTTATTTATAAAAAATATTTTGAACTTACAAAGCTTCCTTTTGCAGTGCTGGTAGACTCGTTTCTACATTTTTGGATACAACATACGAGGATCTTGCTGATCCTCAAAGGCCTTATACTTTTCTTCTACAGGAAGTTCCATTGCAAAGCGATGCGCATTCTTGTGGATGGAGAGTTATCTCAAATATTTGCAGAACCGTGGATTCAAAGTTGTTACAAATAGAATGAGTGAATGTAAGTTAATTTCATTTGATGTTTGTGTAACCCTTATCATGATTTCTTTTCACTAACTTATAACATTTATTCTTACAGTGTAGAGACTATCCTGATTCATATGTTTGGTGGATAAGAGAGAGATGCATTGAGCTGATTCTGGACAAGGCAATCACACCATATGATCCTGACTCTCCTCTTCCTCCCAAAACTTCAATGGCCAAGGGCACAAGCAAGGGAAAGGGCAAGGGAAAGGGTAAGGACAATGGCAATGGTAAAGGCAAGGGCAAGGACAAAGGCAATGGGACCACTGCTGCAGAGTCTAAAAAAAAAGGAATGCCAATGCTCTCTCCTCTGAAATTTGATCCATCCCCTCTTAAGCCCCAAGAAAAGAGACTACCTGTAAAGGTGAAATTTTTTCAACAATCAAAGAAAGGCCCTGTGAGAAAAAATATCTTTGAAGAAATAGATAAAGAATCAAAATAGCAAACATAAGCATATACGAGCCTTATTATTTTGGCTTTGTACATTTATATGAAATTTTTGTACCTCATGGTGTAATGAAAATTTTCACTTATAAATCGAATGTAATGTACATTTTATTTATATACATTCGAAAGGCAACTTGCTTCATGATAGCTTATGAGTTCCCACTAAAAAATATCTTAAGGACAGTCTATTAAGATGAATTCCTGCAAAGTTTTCATTCTCAAGGCTCAAAACTCATAATTGTGGGAGACAAACAACTCGTACAAGAGAAAGAGCGCTCGACTCTTTTACCAATTGTTATGCCATTCACTTTGAACTTATATCTAGGGGATGTATTGTCTAGCAATTCCAAGGTATCCCTCACATCTTTCAGACTCCAATTGGAAGTAACATTCACCTTCTTTACTTCTTCATGCGGCAAAACGTGCACCGCAAGTTTATATGGTGTGTAATCTGTATCAGAATCCAAGGGAACCCAAATACCCAATCTTAGTTTGTATCTCCTGTAATCAAAGCCCAAAGCAAGAATTTGGCGAGGGATACTATAAGCCAAAGCCAAGGATTGAGGGCATGCACTGCACCTCAAAATATCACCCTTATGGTCGCACTCTCTAGATTTCCAATGCGTCCCTATAGTGTTGTCCAAATCCTCTTCCGAAAAGTTTCTACTTAGCTAGGATACCTTCGTTCTTTGTAAATTTGCTGTTTTGAAGCAAGCCACGAAGATATGGAGGGGTACAAACCATGATAAACGTATTCTCCTTGAGATCCTTCCAGCTGTCATGGACTTTTTAATATCGTGAGATATTTTGAATTTGAAACTCTGCACCGTTTTTTTGTCAGGAATCTCCCAGTTTAGAGATGAAAGACTTGGCAATGGCAAATCTTCGATATTCCCATACCTATCCGCTTTAGAGGGAACCACATACTGTGCATAATATATAAAAACCTTGCATTCACTAAAAAAAGACACAGTTTGATCGGCATAAATAATGTCTGCCAATACCTTATGAATGGCATGGAAAGTCCCACTTAGGCTTTCCACAGGTTGCCATTCAATACTTGTTGACGGAAAGATATCTACAATGACGAACCGTTTGTTAGAACTTGCATAAATGGAAAAGAATTATATACGTTATTCAAGTAATACCTTACAATGTGTTTATTGGAGAACACGTTTGTTTGGAGGCAAGTGCATATCCTTGGCCATGTAAACATGTTGCACCTTGACAAACCAGCCTTCGGGCATAATTTTGAAGGTAATGATACGCCCCTTCCAGTGATGTTTTATATCATCTCGTTTTCTTCTTTTCACCTTATGAGAGCCCTTGCAAGATGGCATCATGGTAACCCAATCGTTTACAGCAAAGGTTTTGGGCTCAAAATGTCCATCTGCTCCCTGGCTATAGACTGTGCAAGAGTGTATTAAACGAGAACGGCACCTGGAGGAAGCCATGAAAAGAATGAAAGCGCAGAGAAAGAAGCTCAAAGAGGGATGAATGAACTAAAAAGTAGCGCCAAGAATACAAATGAGTATGTATTGGGCGTCAAAAACAATATTGAAAGATCTCCCGACTTTCAAAAAACTCATTATTAATTTCATCACATCTCTGTCACGTATTTTGTCAGCATTGTAAGTAAATAACGTCTTTGGGACTCCAAAACATGTCAGACTTTAGGGGTTTTGGCTAAAAAAGAAGAGAGAATCACGAAATGGACTCCACTATCTCTAAAAAAGAGGAGACAAGAATACCATATTCTTGCACACGTGGCGAACTCTCTTTGGCCCTTTCCTTAATCCCGTGATTGACAAAAGTGCATTTTTTGAAGCGTTTTTGGCCCTAATGCATCTCCCTGATAAAATGGTAATGAACTTCTATGTGTTTGGATCTAGCATGATAGACGGGGTTGCGAGCCGACATCACACTACTAAGATTGCCACAATGCAATGTGACCTCCCTGTCTAACTATATACCCAATTCGTGTAGTAGTTTCACAAGCCAAATTGCTTCTCATGCTGCTAAGGCTGCACCCCTATATTCTACCTCTGTACTATATAAAGCAACGGTTGGCTGCTTCTTACTACTCCAATTGCTACCCAAACTGAAAGAATAACCACTGGTTGACCTCCTATCATAGAGACAACCAACCCAATCATCATCCATATAACTTGTCAAGTCAAATGATTTCCCATACTCATAAAACAACCCATAATTAGCAGTACCCTTCATGTACCGCATAATCCTCCTGACTGCATCTAAGTGTGGCTTACGAGGTTTATGCATAAACTGGCTAATTATCCCCACTGCATAACTCAAGTCAAGATGGGTAATAGTAAGGTAAATCAGGCTACCCACCATCTGTCTGTACATAGTGACATTCTCAATCTTAGTCCCAACATCAACTGCAAGTTTGACATTCTGATCCAATAGTGTTTCCATGGCTTTACACCCCATCATGCTATATTTCAGCAATGAGCATACTGTTTTTATAATAGCCATATACCTTGAGGTGTAGACACAACCTCAATCTTGAGAAATTACTTCAAGTCACCAAGATCCTTGACTTTGAATTCAGCCTATAACATTGCTTAAATTTCAATCCCATTATCATAATCTCTAGTGATGATCAAATCATCGACATAAACCACCAAAAAAACAAACCATTCTCTGCCTTTGTTGTAAATAGGCTGTGATCTGCATGGCCTATTTGAAAACCAAGCTACTTTGCAAATAAGTGCTTATGTGAGCATTCCATGCTTTCAGTGCTTGTTTCAGTCCATACAAGACCTTTTTCAATTTACACACATATGTCAACGCTTCCTTCGTTGATGATCGTACTTGCAAAGTATGAGTTTACTTTACACATGGGAGAAGTGAGGTGTTCACTAACTTTAAAAGCCTTAAGGCTTTGGTTGAGAAGGAGACATGGTTGCATAACAAATACCTAAGATCAAATGGAGGGGGGGAATATCTCTCCCCAATGATTTTTTTGATTTCTTATAGAGAAATAGTATACATAGGCAATATACATGTAGATCTACTCCATAGCAAAATGAAGTTACTAATAAAAAAAAAAATATTGCAAAGGCAACTTGTGCATTGATGTTAAAGAAAAACTTACCTCATTAATATTGGGATGAAGCAATTGCTCTGCTATATATATTATGAACATGACAACCACTACCATTATACATGGTATGACACCCAAAGAGAAGTGCACAGATAAAAAGCCAAATCTGTCCCATTTGAAAGTGTTTGAGAGTATTGCTTATGTGCATATTTGTAATGAGTTGCATAGTAATTTGGATCATAAAGTAGAAATATATGTATTTGTGAAATATTCTCTTGAGTAGAAGGGATATAGATGTTATAACCCTATTACACGTGTGTTAAGAGTCAACAGGGATGTTGTTTTTTATGAAATGAGTAGCTAATATAGTAACGTGTAGAATGCAATTGGGATTGATGAGCATGAGAGTGTGGCTATGCAAAAAATAGGTCAACAACCATCGACATTGAGTGGACTACAAAAGTCTCCTAGTCATGGTTTTGTTGCTAGACCTTGGAGTGGTAGATTGAGGTTACAAGTTATTCCACAAGTACATCACAGATGTCAAGAAAAGGTATAGAGAAAGTTGGGGACTCATCTATTATGACAGATGTATCATTATGTTTCTCTCATGTTGCTGTTGACTTAGATGGATCTAAGCAGAGCTTGGATGAGAAATTCGGGCTTCCATTTATTAAAGCACTTGTTGTTCAAAAGACATAAGTGGATGCTAAAGCACCTACTAGTGATGCAACTCTACACAAGTCAAGTAAAGTAAGAAAGCCAATGTAGGGGTTGACATATGATAGCTATTTCTCATCGCTATGGATACATGGCTAAGATTGTGCAAGATGTGGAACCCACTTGTTTTGAGCATGCAATGGATAATGAGTATTAGGATCATGCTATGAATGAAAAAATGGCTGCACATAAGGAAACTGACACATGGGAGTTGGTGCCTTTACATAAATGCAAGAAAGTTATTAGCTACAAATGGATTTACAAGGTCAATCATAATTTAGATGGATCTATTGAGCACTATAAGGCATGATTGGTTAGAAAAGGGTATACATAGTCTCATGGTATTGATTATGAGGAGACTTTTACTCCAGTGACTAAAATGGTCATTGTGAGAATTTTTATTGCAATGGCTACATCAAAAGGTTGGATCATACATCAAATGGATGTTAAGAATATATTCTTGTAGAGGGAGTTGCAAGAGGAAGTTTATGTGGAGCAACCACTTGGCTATGTGGATGAGAGTCATCTAGATTATGTATGCAAGCTTTGTAAGGTCTTATATGACTGAAGCAAGTGCCTAGGTCATGGCATCACAAAATTGCAAAATACCTTGTCAACATTGTATTTTGCAAAGCATAAGTTGATCACTCACTCTATGTATGTGAGAATGATGCACGTATTGTGGTCATTACTATACGTGTGGATGATTTGATCATTGTGGGCGATAGTGAGATAGAGACTTGACCATGTGAAGGGTCTCCTTTAGATTGAACTTTGAGATGAAGGGATTTGGGAGAGCTGTGCTATTTTCTCATCATAGAGATAATCGAGACTCCAAAGGGTATATGGTTGTCACAAAGATAATATGCCTTGGTTGGATATCTTGAAGAATAATGGTATAGCTGATTGTAAGCCTATTTCTATACCTTTGGATATTAATGCTAAGCTTAGTGTACATGAGGATGGATTGATTGAGGATGTCACTATATGTATCAGAGGATTGTGGGTAGCATATTTATTTGATTCTCACTAGGCCAAATCTAAATTATACAATTGGTTTGGAGAGTCACTTTATACAGCTTCCAAGGAAGCCACATTTGGATGTAATGTGGCACATATTGCACTATGTCAAGTCCACATTTGGATTATGCCTCATTCTATGGTGCAAGCATACCATTGGACTTGCATGGTTACATAGATGTAGATTGGGCTAGAAGTATTTCATACAAGAGGTCTACCAATGGTTTTATGTTTTCCTTTGGTAGTGATGTTGTTTCTTGGAGCCATAAGAAACAGTCTAGTTGCCTTGTCTAGTATAGAGGTTGAGAACATAGGTATTGTAATTGTGACATGTGAGGTAGCTTGGCTATGTAAGCTACTTGGTGGTTTGGGAATGTAGGTGGACAAGAAGGTTATCATCTATTGTGATAACCTTAGTAGCATTCAATTAGCTAAGAACCCAATGTATCACGCATGGATCAAATACATACAAGTCCATTACCATTTCATTCAAGAACTTATTTTGGCTAAGTACCCAGTGTATCATGCATAGATCAAACACATACAAGTCCATTACCATTTCATTCAAGAGTAGGTTTTGGTAGGTGATATTGACTTGATTTATGTCAGCACAAAGAATCAAGCTGCTGATATTTTCACAAAGGCCTTGGGAACTCAAAAGCTTCAACACTTTAGGACTATGTTGATCATCCCTCATCTAGTTGTGTTCATATGTACATATCATACCTTTTTTTCCTCACTCCTAGCACATTCCCCCTCTTAAGTGGGAGGTTGTTGGGGGTTAAAGGCCACTTGTGCCTAACTACTTCTATGTACCTTATACTCGTACATACTTGTACACTACAAGTGGTGGCTACCCATCACTATCATATTTATTCTTTATTTTTAATTGTAATAGAATAATAAAGAAAATTCATGTTATATATTGTGACAATTGGAAGTTTCCACATACCGGTCTTGCACTCTCTTGTTCAAACTTCCATAGCTCTTTGTCTTGCTTTTGCTTATCCTCTTCTCTCTTACTTCTACTCATCCTTTTAAGTTTATATCTTCTTTTGAGAGTGTTGCTATGACTTGGAGTAATAATGTAATGCTCCCATTACTTAGTTTATTTTAAGGTGCATATACATGGTGTTGCACGTCCTCACATGGAAAAACTGCAGAATCTCTACAGGATTTACAAGAAGCACGATTGGTTTACTAGAATAGTCTGAAATCTCTAGTATCATGTTTAGATTATTTAATTCCCACTTTAGATGGATCCAAATATATACTGTGACTTATTTTGAAGGGCATAAGTCAACCAAGACAAAAGATGAATAAAAATAACTTGATTTACAAAAATGACAAATTTACCTATTTTTTATGGATTTTCACAATTCTGCCCACGACGGCTTATCCACAGATGCGTTCCAATCGTTTTGAGTACTCGGATAACTATATTTGGAGTTCATATGATGAAGTTATGATCCAAACAAGTTGCAAGGTAGAAAAAAAAGGAAAATAGTGAAAAAAGGTATAATGTTTAAAGCTAAGTGCTAAAAGAAAGTGTTGTCTCTTTGTCATCGGTGATGTCATTGAAAATCTCTAAAAAAGCAAGCATCCTCTCTTCTACTCCCCCCTCCCCCCTCCCCTTTGCAAAACTATAAATGGAGGGCTTGGGGATGACTAGAAGGAGTGACAAGAGCAATCTTGACGTGACGAGATGCAAATTGAGAAGGAGGAGACTCTATTCCACGAGACGAAGAGACATCATTCCCTTCAACCCAAGGAAGGTGATACACTGAAGGTCTCTCATCCTCTTCTACTCTAATCCGAGAAGAGAAGACACCGAAGAACTCTATCCTATTCTATCATACCTCTACTCTCGTCTCTATTCCATCTACTAGAGAGTGAAGTATTGCTCTCCACGAGACAAGAAGAATCATCTATGAAACCTACATCATTGAATCCTACAATATCCATAATTATCATCAAAAGTCTTACACCCTTGCCAACTGGTATTACTATCATGTTCTTCTTCTTCTACGAATCATATTTCCATCATGGCCCCGAAGAAAAAGAATTCAAAAGCAGAAATCATGAATGACACTACTAACATGGAAGCAATAGTTGGAGTTACGAGCACGGGAGTCACGGGTGCGGATAACAACCCTTTACCAACTGTGATAGCACAGGTTTTTTTTAAAAAAAAGTTCTATACAAATTTAATAGAAATAAGATAAGTCTTTTGAGAAATACTAACTTAAGGCCAAGAAATTTGGTTATAAGAATTGGGAAGTTAGAGACCCCAAAATCTAGATACCCCTAGTTAAATTCCAAGGGGAAGATTTCATTATGTGAAACTCAAGTGTTCATTGCTACTAGAATTAAGCATCACTTGAAAGTTGCATGATTGATTGAAGTCATAATTGCTTGCAGACATCAATCTTGTTTGTGATATTCTAGATTAGATCCTGATTGAATTAAGTATTGGAATAGATAAAAATTGAGGAGCCCTATATCTCCCCCAAGGATAGGTGTTGAATCCCCATACCAAGAGGGGATGTTTTTAATGCCATGGAAGCATGGACCGGCTCTGATGGCAAGAGGTCTCCCAACAAGGATTGTATTAAGTAGGAGGTGGATAGGGTACCAGGGGGGCTCTGGCTAGTAAATCCCTTTTTGCACCTAGGAACTAATTGGTCCCCTGCATGGCATGAGTTCTACTTGGGACACCTATAAATGCTAGCTATAGGTGGATTTGATCTTGGTGATGTGCAGATGTGCCGGATGAGGCAGCATGTGAAATTGTAATTTTTGTCATGTATGGGTGGGAGAACACACATTATGGAATATAATCAATGAAATTATTTTATTCTGATTGTATGTCCATGAGTAAATCATGTAAATGAACAACTATGCATAAATTTTAATTAATGAAGCAGTTTTTATATGTTTCACGTAATGTTGTAAGTAATTAGATAACTAAGAACTTCCATAGAGGGAAGTGGGTGGATAGAATCTCAACGAATACAGTCCTATGGCAGGGTGGTCTCGGTTAGCTGAGACATTTCCCCAAAAACAAACGCTAGAAAGAAACTCTAGGAAGGGCCAAATTCACTGACTTACCTAGGATTTGGTCATAGAGCCAAAATTGTAACTTAGGGGAAATGTACGACGGGTGTGCCAGAGCACTGTGAGGGATTTCATAAATCCTTATTCTGCTATTGGAAAAAAGCATTGCACTCCATGAACCAAGGGTAGTGGCAGTCGCTCCTTCTGGATAGGAAGCCTCTCGAAGGACATCTTCGGATGTGAGCCAGTTGTTGATAGATGACTATTAGGTCAATTAGGAACCTTTAGGTCGGTCCTTCGTGGGTAAAAGCAAGATGCTTCCCCTGTGGGTAGGCCTAGGGTTAACTAGCCAGGACAAAATCCGATCATTCTGGTTAGAGTACGGATGGAGACAAAAACTCTGAGCGACTACTAAAATGTTATCCGTCAAGAAATCAAGGCGGGTACGTTACAAATAAGGAGTAAGCCATAGTTATACTATCTAATACTGAGGTAAAGTATAGGAGTATTGCAATTGTAGCATGTGAGGTAGCCTGGTTACACAAGCTACTTAGTGATTTGAGACTATAGTAGGTGGACAAGAAGATTATCATCTACTATGATAACTTTAGTAGTATTTAGTTGTGGCCAAGAATCTAGTGTATCATGCATGAGCCAAAGACACATAGGTCCATTACCATTTCATTCAAGAGTGGGTTCTAGCAAGTGATATTGACTTGATTTATGCCAGTACGCATGATTAGGCTATTGAGATATCAAGCTTCATATGAGTTGGCATTCAATATACACATTGGTAATGTGGTAGGACTTTACTCATTGGTATGTCAGGTTGATATGGAGGATATGCTAGTGATTATATGGTTGGAACTATAGCCATGTAGTCCACTCTTGGTCATGGCATATTAATTATGTCACCTCATCTATCCTTGATGAGTTCACACTTAGTAATTGCATATACATATGCTCTAATACTTTCATATTAGTATGTTATGATATTGTATACTAAGTTATTTTGTGAAGAAGAAGAAGAAACAAGAACCAAAAGATTTTAGCCCTATTTCACTATGTGCTCAAGTATCCATTGTGTGTCTATACTCTTGGTCACTTTTGCTCTCTCTCCTCTTGTCTATTTACGTGGTATTAAGGCAATCCCATGGTTGTGCAAAGCTCAATTAGAGGCTAAGGTGAAAGAGAAGAAGCATGAGAGTAAGTAAGCATGTAAGGAGTAAGAAGCTCTTCCAATTTTTTAAATTTGTCTTATGAGGTTGTTTTAGCCTCCATTCTAGTCATGCAAGTTAGTTGAAAGCAATTTCAAGTATAGTGCAGATTTGGTTCTATTTGTTGTTTAGAGGTATAGAGGTTATAGATTTTAGATCTGTAAGGTTTCAAGTGTTCACTAGGTTGCAAATATAGAGGGTATTTGCATAAAAATTATAGATTGCAATTATTTTTATTATACAATCAGTAAGAAAGTATATATCTTTTGGTTGTAGTATACATGGGGCTTGATTGCATGTTATAGGCATTGTAAGGTTTCTTCTCTTAAAATATCTGACATTTTTAACCACATTATCAATTATAAGCTTGATAAAAATATTTGTCCTACATGAAAGTTTAGGATGCCAAATTTCTTGAAGAGCAAAGGCATTTGGAATTACATTGAAGGAGACATGATAGTGGCACTCAAAGTCCCTCAACAAATATAGAATATATAAAGGCTAAGAAGGATTGGGAGCAAACACAAAATAAAGTAATGTATTGGCTATTTATGAGTATCACCAATATTATAATGGGTGATTTATGCAAGAATGTGAAATCCTCATTATTCTATGGAAGAACCTTACAAGGTTATTTGGTGTAAATATAAAGGCAAAAAAGCTACAACTCAAATCAAAGCTAAATCAAGTTAAAAGAGAGAATCTGTCTATAAATGATTATGCTTTAAAGATCAAGAGTATTGTGGAATACGTTAGATCTATCAACGTAGTAGTTGATAATGATGATGTTATGCGAGCATGTTTAGATGGACTTGGAGAAATAGCTTCAAATAATCCATGAATACCAACGATGATATCCCTAACTTTACATATCCCATTTCCATGCTAATGCTTAAGGAAAAGAACCTTGGCTTGGATTCTCATATTCTCAAAGTAAGAGCAAGTTTGAATAGGTATTTTATTGTATTAGAAGAGGGTAGAGATCGTGGCCGAGTACCAAGAGGGTAGTGATGGTCAAAGTTATAATACATAGCAAAATAGGGAAGGAATGTCCCAACGAAAGGAAGCCAAAGAGGATAAGCTGCAAGTTTTAGCCAATTGTAGAATTTTGGCAATAGTAGAGAACGTTACAATTGTGGTGAAAAATGTCAAATTTCTAATAACTATTTAAAAAAAAAGTTAAAATTAGAAATAAGAAGAAGCAACAAGGTAACTATGCTTCCACTAGCAAAAACTGTGATAATAGAAGTGAGCAACTTTTGATTATATAGCATTTTATGAATGCTATGACTATTGATGATTCATCTAAGAATGATGTATGGTATGTAGACTCCAGTGCCTCTAACCACATGACTTCTCGTGGAGAGTGATTTAGATAGATACGTTGTTCAGAGTCTCCAAGCTATGTGGATATAGAAGATAGATACATTGTTCAGAGTCTCCAAGCTATGTGGATATAGAAGATAGTATAGCCCACCCCATTACTTATGCTGGAAATATTCCCTTAAGTATATAGGATATTAAAACAAAATAATTGGTTATTATGTTGCACGTATCAAACATAACTAAGAACCTAGTTTTTGTTGGTCAGATTGGTAGAACAAGGACTACAAGTTTGGTTCACATTTGATGGTTGTTATATAGGAACCTAGAAATTGTTGTAGATTGATTGCAAAAGGTAAGTGTGCTAGCAGATTGTCTAATCTCAATGTAAGTTTTCCTTAAATGGATCCTACTATGTTTGCACAAAGTTCAAGTGTTGTAGGCTGCTCCATATACACCTCTTCAAGCAAGTCACCATTCAAGAATGCATTTTTGACATCCATCTGCCATAATTTCCAGCCCTTAGAAGCCACTAATGCAATAATTGTTCTCACCATTGCCATCTTGGCAATTGGGATGAAAGTCTCCTCATAATCTATGCCGTACTGCTATGCATATCCATTTGCAACCAGTCGGGCTTTATACGTTTCCAATGAACCATTTGACTTGCATTTCACTTTATAAACCCATTTGCAGCTAATGGGTAATTTTCCTTTAGGAAAATGGACCAATTCCCATGTCTCATTTTCAGCCAATGATGCATATTCCTCATCCATGGCAGCATACCAATTCTCATCTGCAACTGCCTCACCAAACTTTGTAGGCTCTTTGTAGCCTGAGAATTTAGTCATATATGCACAATGTCTAGTTGAATACCCACTATATGTCAGCCTATCAATTGGTTTTCTGACCCTTTTAGGCCTTCTCAACTGCGGTGCACTTTGGGCTTGCCTCTCATGAGGTGGCACATACCTGCTTTGCCTCGCACCAGGCGTCATAACTAATGGTATGCCCAATTCACTATCAAGACTATCACTGCCACGTGACTCATATCCAGATGTAAGTGGGCCAATCACATCGTCAAACATCTTTTCTTTGCCTTTATCCAATCTCACCCTCACTGACATATCTGTGTCAGTGGATACAGTAGCACAGCTGTGGAGTTGTCTTGTCCAAGGACTAATAGTAGATGAACCGTCGGTCCACTCATAGATGCACTAGCTGAAGGATAATTTTTAGCTTAAGTAGGGCTGGCTATGGTCCATCAAAGACCATTGCATTCAGATTACCATACCATGAGTCTAGCTCATCAAGAACTATATCCCTGTTGATTAGGGTTTCCCGAGTGGACGGATCATAGCACTTGTAAGCCTTTCTCTCGTGTGCATAGCCAAGAAAAACTTTTTTGACAGATTTCGGGTCTAACTTCTTCCTCTTTTCATCAGGAACATGTACGTAGGCAATGCAACCAAATACTTTTAGGTGACTAATGTCTGGCTTGTGCCCACATAGTTTCTCATACAGAGTCAAATCATGAATCCCAGCTGTAGGTGTTCGGTTCAACACATAAACTCTAGTAACCATTGCTTCAGTCCAATAAGCATTTGGCAAATTCTTTTCATTAAGCATTGCCCTGGTAGCTTCCATAAGCACCCGATTTTTTCTCTCTGCCACACTGTTCTATTGAGGTGTGTAACTACATGTGAGCTGCCTTCTCATGCCATATTTAGCAAGGTGCCTGTCAAACTCTCTGGATACATATTCTCCACCTCCATTAGATCTCAAACATGAGATATACATATTTTCCACCTCCATTAGATCTCAAACATGAGATGTAACATCCAAGTTCATTTTCAGCATGCTTCTTAAAGTCCTTAAAGACATGGAGCACCTCATCCTTGTGCTTTAGAATATATAACCATGTGTATTGGTTGAAATCATCAATGAAGGATACATAATATCTAGCACCACCAAAAGATGCATTATGGGCAGGACCCCATACATCCGAATGTATCAACTACAAAGACCGAGAACTGTTTTTGACATGTCTCATGAATGAGAATCTCGCTTGTTTCCCAAACTGACAAGCAAAGCATACATGTCCAAGATCAGTGTACTTGAACTTTGGCAAGCTAAGTACAACCTCTTTTTGCTGCATATTTTTTAGCTTGTGTACATTAACATGACCGATGTGTTTGTGCCAAATTTCTACATCCCGAAGAACTACTCCATTATCATGGGCAAAGATGGCTGCCTTCAATTCTGGGATGGATGTATCCAAAGTAAACATTCTGCCATCTCTCTTGCCTTTAGTAATCAATTTACAACAATTGCCATATTCTTCAATAAAACAACCATCCCTATTGAATTTGACTTGTAGATTCTATTTTTCCAGCTATCCAATCGATAGTAAATTCTTGGTAATAGAAGGAACATGTAGCACATCATGTAGGCTCTTCTTTCTGCCATCGGGCATGAGCAACAAAACCACACCTGTATGCTGAATATAATGCTGTGTATCATCACCAATACATACAAATCCATTAGACCCTACTACTAACTCATCAAACCATTCACCATGAGAAGTCATATGATTAGATGCTCCTGAGTCTATGTACTACTTCTCATCTTTGCCTTGCTTAGGCGTATTCTTAGATACATCCTGCATAGCAAACAGTCTATCTCCCTGGTCATCCTGAGTACTACTGGAAGATGCATAATGTCCATGTTGCGTACCTTTTGCCTTCATATCAGCTTGCTTTTTATGGCAATCCTCTACAATATGCCCATATCTTTTGCAATAATGACAGTAGTCTTTATCCCTGTTAAACTGCTCATGTGACTGCTAGGAACCACCTCTGCCTCTAGGTGATCTCCCCCTACCTCTAAAGACTCCAGATCCTTGTTGTCCTTGTGTATTTGAAGTATGCCAAGCATTATGTTGTTACTGTCCATATGTGTTTCGAGTGTCTCCTCGACCTCGAAAAGCTCCACGAGCTCTACCACCTCTAGCTCGATGATTAGAGTAAAAGACAATGTCTCTGCCTTGAGATGTGCTTGAACTTGTATTCAAGCCAAGCTTTACTTCTTCATGTAGCAACAGTGCAAGTAACTCATCCCAAATAGTGTTGAGATATCGAGCTCCACTCGTGATATGCCAGGGTGACCATTGTGCATTTATGTTACCGACATGTTAGTTGCAGATGCGGTTGGTATACCGCCCATGAATAATAGCTACATGATAGCTATCCTTATCTACTCTAGTTCGTGGCTTGGTTAGTATGCTACCTTAGTTAGTTCAGTTTGGTTTGAGACCCATATATAGGGTTCTTCTATTTCTTTGTATGAGAGTTCTTTTGGCTTACACAACTAAGAAGAGGAAAACTGTTTTCAGCCTCCACCCTTGTGTGTATTCCCCCATTGTGCAAGCAAGAAAGCTACAAGTGAGACTCCTTCCTTCTCTCCCACAATCTTGACATGGTATCAAAGCCTTGTTCGTGGTAAGGAGCTCAAGAAAGCAAGCCAAGCTCGCGGTGTTCTGGTAAGAGGAGCAGTGTTGCTTTCATTTTCTGTTTTGGGAGCAGATCTTTGCAGGTAGCACAGCCGGAAAGTGCAGGAGTGCATTGTCTTAGGTTGAGACGCCCTTCGCGGTGAAGCAAGAGGGCAGTATATGCTGCGGGAGAGGCCTTTAGCCCTTGGAGACCTTGTTTTTTTTATTTGAGGCCATTTCGGGGCCTGTTTTGAAGGCGGAAGTTTTCTGTACGCACTCAGGAAAAGGCACAGTTTTATGCTATGCAGCCACTGTTCTACAGGTCGGTGAATAGTTACTATAAAAATTGCATTGTATGCTTGTGCGCAAAGACATTGGGAGTTACAGAATCATCCCTGTTGCCTGTTGATGCAAAATCGTCACTAGGAAGTGACTGTGTGGTCAAATACCACTTTCGCCAATTTTGCAGATTTTCCCTTGTGAGGGTGAAGCTGTGGTTTTTGCAGTGACAGAATTTTTTGTAGTCTTCTGTAATGGCATCTGATTCTCTTTCACAGATTGTCACTGAAAAGCTTGACAAGAACAACTTCCAAGCATGGAAGTTTAGAATGACAAGTTTCCTTATGGGAAAAGGATATTGGGAATTTGTTGCAGGAAATGAAGAAGAACCAGTTCTTCCTGATGTTCCCAATCAATAGCAAATGCAGGCATTTAAAGCATGGCATGAGAGAGCCAGGAAAGTTATGTATTGGCTGTCTATCAGCATTTCAGACTCTATGATTGTGCATATTCAGGATGCAAGTACGCCAAAGGAGGCATGGGATACTTTGTCAAAAATGTATAGCATAAATACGCAAGCTAGGAAAATGCAGCTCAAGCAAGAGTTGCACAATGTGCAAAGAGAAAATATGAGCATCAACGACTACCACATGAAGGTGAAGAAGATTGTAGATGCACTTGCTTCCATTGGGTCACCAGTGGAAGATGATGATTTAGTTTATGTGACCTTGAATGGTCTAGGAAAGGATTATGCACAGTTTCGGACATCCATTTCAGTTCGTGAAAGATTTCCTGATTTTGAGGAGTTGATTGCTCTTCTAATTTCTGAGGAACAGAGAAATGGTGGTGCATCTTCTTCAGGAGGAACTTCAAAAGAAGCTGTCTTCTACTCAAATGCTGGAAGAGGTAGAGGCAGAGTTAGAGGAGGCCGATTTGGAGGCCGTGGTAGAAATCAGAATATGCAGCAAACTCAAGAAAACCAGTCCTATGGAGGAGGACGTGGTAACTCTAGAGGCAGGGGGAGCCAAAGAGGTCATGGTGGATGGCAAAGAGGTCAAAATGCAAACAGTAATGTTGAATGCTACTACTGTGGTAAAATGGGTCATATGGCTAAAGACTGCTATAAAAAGCAGAATGACATCATGAATGAAAAACTGCAACAAGGGAATTATGCATCTTCTAGCAGACAGGGTGATGACAGAAATGAGCATTTGTTCATGGTGCAGCACATGAACAATTCTGTGACAAGTGCAGAAGAAAGCAATGATGTATGGTATGTTGACTCAGGTGCATCAAACCACATGACAGGTCATGCAGAATGGATGGAGGATGCAAGGAAAATGGAAAAACCAGGATTTGTGGAGACTAGTGATGATACTGCACATCCTATTGTGCAGATTGGAAAAATTCCCTTGTCTATGTAGGATGGGAAAAAGAAATACCTGTCCGATGTATTTCATGTCCCGAATATCACCAAGAATCTGGTTTCTGTCGGTCAAATGGTTGAGCAGGGCTTGCAGGTCAGATTTAATCCTCATGGATGCTTTGTTGAGGATATGAAAAATAAAGGTGGCTTGATAGAAAAAGGAAAGAAGAAGGGCAGAATGTTTACGTTGGATGTAGACATGTCTGAATTGAGTGCAGCAATGTTTGCACATGGGACCGGTGTAGTTGCAGATATTGATATCTGGCATAAAAACGCATTGGTCATGTTAATGTACAGCGACTTAAATCAATGCAGGCCCAAAATATTGTTGCAGGATTGCCAAAATTCAAGGTTGTAGAAATGCATAAGGTATGTGAAGCCTGTCAGTTTGGAAAACAGGCAAGGAAACCATTTCCTAGACATGTTCAAGAGAGTGAGAAGCCATTGGAATTAATCCACTCTGATGTGTGGACTGCTAAAGCTGCATCTCTTGGAGGCTGTCATTATTTTGTCACTTTTATTGATGACTATAGCAGAAAAGTTTGGGTGTATTTTATGAAAAAGTAAAGTGAAGTTTTTGGGCATTTCAAAACCCTTAAAGCTATGGCTGAAAAAGAAACAGGTCTGCAAATAAAATGCCTAAGGTCAGATGGAGGGGGAGAGTACCTCTCAAATGAGTTTGCAAAGTTCTTGCAGGAGCATGGCATAAAGCAGCAATATTCATGCAGTTATACCCCACAACAAAATGGAATTGCAGAAAGGAAAAACATGCATATTGGAGAGGTATCTCGTGCCATGCTCAATGAAAAAGACTTGCCAGATTTTTATTGGGCTGAAGCAATTGCTACAGCAGTCTACATAATGAACAGGACTCCCACTGCAGCAATACATGGAATGACTCCAGAGGAGAGGTATACTGGTAGGAAACCAGATATTTCTCATTTGAAAATTTTTGGTTGCATTGCCTATGTACATGTGCCAGATGAGCTGAGATCCAAGTTGGATCCAAAAGCTGAGAAGTGCATCTTTATTAGTTACTCTCTGCAGCAAAAAGGGTATAGATGCTATAACCCTTCTACTCGTAAGTTTACAGTGAGCAGAGATGTTGTTTTTGATGAGATGAGTAGCTGGTATAAACCAGTAAATGTGATTGATGATGTAGATGCACAAAATGGTAATGCTGCACAGAATTCACAGCAGCAGTCACAAAATATTAGTGGACCTGGAGTGTCCTCTAGCAGTGGTTCACATTCTTTGCCATGGACAGGCAGATTGAGATCAGGAGAATCTTCTCAAAGCAATGCAGATAGTGGTATGCAGGTATCACGAAAAGGAAAAGAGAAGGTTGATCAGCCCATGCTTGATGTGAATGCATGTCACTCTTATGTGGATGGTGAATCCAGTGGCTCAGAACAGAGCATTGATGATGAGTTGGGTATTCCTTCTATTGTTACACCTGGAGTAAGGAAGACCAGGGATGTTTTGAGAGCACCTGGGAGTGAACCTACTTTGCGCAGGTCTACGAGAGCTAGGTATCCTGTGGATAGGCTGAAATATGATGGATTTACAGCCATTCACTATGCATATATGGTCAAAGTGATACAGGAACCAGAACCCACATCTTTTGAGCAAGCCATGGGAAAAGAAAAATGGGAGAAAGCCATGGATGAAGAAATGGATGCCTTGGAAGCAAATGCTACATGGGAATTGGTACCTTTGCCTAAAGGTAAAAATGCAATTGGCTGTAAGTGGGTTTATAAGGTGAAGCACAATGCAGATGGTTCTGTGAATAGATACAAGGCAAGATTAGTAGTCAAGGGGTATGCACAAACATATGGCATTGACTATGAAGAAACATTCAGTCCAGTTGCAAGGATGGCAACCGTAAGAGCAGTCATTGCTATGGCTACATCAAAGGGATGGTCTTTACATCAGATGGATGTAAAGAATGCCTTCTTGCATGGTGATTTGCAAGAAGAGGTATATATGGAGCAGCCACCAAGTTATGTGCATGCTGTTCATCCTGAGTTTGTTTGCAGGTTGAAGAAAGCCTTGTATGGCTTGAAGCAAGCACCTAGAGCATGGTCTGACAAGATAGGACAATATCTTGTCACTATTGGCTTTCAGATTTCCAAGGCAGATTTCTCACTTTATGTGAGGAAAACAGAGAAAGGTATTACGCTACTTGTCATTTATGTTGATGATTTGATTATGACAGGTGACAGTGATGAAGATATCCTTCATGTGAAAATGCTATTGAAGCAGAAGTTTGAGATGAAGGATTTGGGAGAGCTGCGTTATTTCTTGGGCATTGAGGTGATTAGATCACCAAGTGGGATACAGCTCTTGCAGAGGCAGTATGGATTGGACATGCTGTCCAAATATGGGATGACAGGCTGTAAGCCTATTTCAGTTCCTTTGGAGCAGAATGTGAAGCTGAGCACAGATGCAGGTGAGCTTCTAGAAGACCCTACTATGTACAGACGCATAGTAGGAAGTTTGATTTATATGACTATTACCAGGCCAGATTTGAGCTATGCTGTTGGATTGGTAAGTTAGTTTATGCAGGCTCCAAGGAAACCACATTTGGATGCGGCTAGATGCATACTCAGGTATGTGAAGTCCACATTGCAGTATGGACTATTTTATGAGACTGGGGTTCAGATACAGTTGCATGGATACATTGATGCTGATTGGGTTGGTAGTATTTCTGATAGACGATCTACGAGTGGATATGTGTTCTCTTTTGGGAGTGCTGCAGTCACTTGGAGCAGCAAGAAACAGCCTACAGTTGCCTTGTCGAGCACAGAGGCTGAGTACAGGGGTGCCTGCAATGGCTGCATGTGAGGTAGCTTGGTTGCATAAGCTACTTTATGATATGCATCAGTCTACAGATGGGCCAATTGTCATTTATTGTAACAACATGAGTAGTATACACTTGGCAAATAACCCAGTCTATCATGCTAGAACAAAGCACATTGAGGTGCATTATCACTATGTGCGAGAGAGGGTTTTACTAGGTCTTATTGATCTAGTTTATGTCAGCACAGAGGATCAGGTAGCTGACATATTCACGAAGGCATTGGGCGCAGAGAAGTTACGCAAGTTCAGAGACCTGCTTGGTGTGCAGGAATTGGGATTGAGCTCGAGGGGGAGTGTTGAGATATCGAACTCCACTCGTGATATGCCAGGGTGACCGTTGTGCATTTATGTTATCGACGTGTTAGTTGCAGATGCGGTTGGTATACCGCCCATGAATAATAGCTACATGATAGCTATCCTTATCTACTCTAGTTCGTGGCTTGGTTAGTATGCCACCTTAGTTAGTTGAGTTTGGTTTGAGACCCATATATAGGGTTCTTCTATTTCTTTGTATGAGAGTTCTTTTGGCTTACACAACTAAGAAGAGGAAAACTGTTTTCAGCCTCCACCCTTGTGTGTATTCCCCCATTGTGCAAGCAAGAAAGCTACAAGTGAGACTCCTTCCTTCTCTCCCACAATCTTGACAATTAGGGGGTTCTGTTCTCACATAAATAGACATATCAAATGCCTTATACTCCTTGCCTAAACCATTCAGTGTCACTACAATCATATCATCCTTTGAAACACAAGATCCAATAGTAGCTAGCTGGTCAATGTTGGTCTTTATTTCAGTTATGTATGTTTGAATGTTCTTGCCATTCCTAAACATGTTGTTGAACTATTGTTTCAGCTCTATCTTTCTTGCATGCGTGACATTACCATAATTCTTCACGAGTGCATCCCAAGCATCCTTCGG
This sequence comes from Lygodium microphyllum, assembly GCF_053477565.2. Lineage (NCBI taxonomy): Eukaryota > Viridiplantae > Streptophyta > Polypodiopsida > Schizaeales > Lygodiaceae > Lygodium > Lygodium microphyllum. The sequence goes on along the minus strand of NC_141140.1, from coordinate 13,561,917 downwards.
GAAATAGCAATTGGTAATCTGCATAGCCATCATATCAGAAATGCATAAAGAAAACCAATGCAGTACTTTACTAGCTCTTTTTTACCACTATTGGTGAGCTCTCCGTTGTTCTTGTGTAGGATTCCATTCAGGCAATTCGGGTTCCAGGTTCAACGCCTGTACATAAATCCCAATAGCCTCTACCAATCAAAAGTTTTGCATCCTGAACTTCCATAGAGCAAAGTTTTTGTTATCAAGATTCTCTCCCACAATTTGAGTGATATTGTCAGTGCCTTGAGCATTTGCCATATTTGCAACTAAGGTATTCAATGCTATATGTAATCTGTAAGTGCTTAACTCGATGTAGTTGAAGAATAGTTCCATGTAGTTTAGGACAAGTTTTCTTGACAACATGCTTGCTATAAATTGTATTCTAACAATAAAAAAATAGTCAACTGAGCATAAACCAAGCTCGAATCAGCTCAAAACCATTCTATGGTAGTGGAAAAATATCCCAAAAACAAAGTATGTCCATACAAGCATCAATAGATGCATAGAACTGATGTTGACATTCGCTAGACGTTTCCACAATTGATGACATGCAAGTAGCCTGTTATGACTAGCATCATAAACTTTGCAATAATCAAGGTATTCTCAGCTTAAAAATATCCTTAAACTATTAAAATATTGAGAATGCATGCTATGGAGGATCACTGATGAGCAAATAGACAATCATAATGAAGTAGAAGCATTGATAAAGAAGAACAACTAATATTATCCAAGCATAATGCAAGTACAACTGATTGATAATGATGACTGATAGAATGCATGTGGGGATGAGTGCCTTTTATAAGCTTATAGTAGGTGGTATTGGTAGGTGAAGGTAGGTGAAAAGGGACCATGGTATTCAACAACCGTGATTTTAATAAACCGTGCATACATGACCTAGTCTAAGGCTTTATTTGCAGCTTATTTCTTTACCTTGTTTGTCCCATACAAAGAGGCTATGGTGGATGTGATTGCACATTTCTCAACACCCCTCCTCAATCACAACCATAAAAGACACTAAGTATATAGAGGCTGTCATGAGTAGAACCTTGCTAAGTGTAGACATGGAAGAAACAAAAACAACCATACAAAGATAGAGGCTGTTACAAGGACTCACTAAGTGTGTAGAGGCTGTAGTGTGCAAAGGCTACATGAGGAGTTTAGGAGCTTATGGTGGGAACATAAGGCAAGTCCACATGTTAAACTTTAAAAAAGTCTATCATCAGAAAATGAACTACAAAAGAGGGACTGGTGAGTCTTATCCTTTTGATCTTGGGTTTCTTCTTCTCTTTCTTCTTCAATGTTGTCTTCATCTTCTTTGACTGTAGTAAGATATTCTCTTTGAGACTTTTTCTTATCATAGCAAAATTTCTCAATATGCCCAAGTTTCTTACAAAAGTCATAGACTACGCTCTTCTTCCCTTTCACATAGAGGAGTTGTTGATCACCTCTTGGGATGCTTGTTTCTCCTTTTTTCTTGATCTTCTTTTCTTCTTCCAGGAGAGAGGCTTTGATGTCCACAAGTTTTGGCTTTGGCATGTTGATTAATGTGGTAGACACATGATCAAATTCAGGTTGAATACCTTTGAGAAGCACTCCAATGCAAATGTCTTCATCCATCTTTAGGTTGATTCCTGCAAGTTGTGTCAACAAGCTTTCTATATAATTCAAATGAGTTGCAAGTGAGGTATTACTTTGCATGTCGAGCCTAAAAAATTCAATTAGTAAACCATATTTTGAGGATTTAGAATGAGCTCCAAATAAGGTTTCTAATCGATCCCATGTCGCATAAGAGGTTTCACAATCATCAACATGATGAATGTAGCTGTCATCAAGTTCGAGCTTGATAATTACTTGAGCCTTGTCATCATTTTTATCCCATACAACTGAAAGTGCAGCTTCCCTTGGTTTCTTCTCTTGACCACTTGTGATTGACCACAAGCCTTTCTTCATTAGGATCAATTTGATCCTAGTTTGCCATGTGTGGAATCCAACACCATTGAATCGATATGTTGATGAATCCTTGCCCATTTTGAGATTGCAAGTTCAGTAGCAAATCAGCTCCAAACAATTCCAGTTTTAGTTGAGCATAAGTGCTAAGAATCACTAGGTGATTAATATCAAGAGATACTAGGCAATTTAGTGACTATGATGCCCTTGAAGTTGGAATCTTCAAGATTTGATGCAAGTCCGAGTCTTCCCCTCCTTGATTTGATGCTAGAGTTGCCAAAAAAATCAGTTTTGATTAGAGACAAAGCTGATTGTGTTAATTGACATTAGTGCTAAAAGCACTAGATGGGTGTCAATGGACACTGTTGCTTGAAATGCTTAATACTCTTGTCAAGATCTCCCCTCCTTGCTGGTAAGTAACTTGAATGCTTGCTGAAGACTGAGTGTTGAAGTAGATTAGAGAGTCAGTGACTTGATTTGAGCTAGAAGAGTGAGAGAAGGAAGTAAAACAAGAGTTTGAAGCTTGATAGTTATGGCTACCCTCTTTAGGGTTGACATGCGACTAGTTTTTTCCGTATTCTAGCACGTAGACTCAATCATTTTGCAAACCCTCTGAGCTAGAGATAGAGTGTTTGTGTGGCTTTAATTGCCCTATGGTTGTAGGCAGCATCAATGCACGTGTGGGCTGAATCGATAGTACGAATTGCAGATGGCACAGACTGGTCAGCGATCTATTGCAGGCACAATGCTGGAGCAGAGAAGCAACAATGTCATGGTTTGAGGTAACATGGAGGAGCGCCATGAGTCAGAGAAGATTTGCCTAGAAGAAAACACCAGCTGAAATGGCCTTGATTGGGAGCTAGAAGTCCTCCACTAAAGGTGGGTAGGTATGGAGGTAGGTGAAAGATCCAAGGAAAAGTGGAGGGAGCCAGAAATTCAAACTGAAGTGACTCAATTAGTGGCTTGATCACTCACTGAATTAAAACCCGCTTTGATACCATGTTAAAATACTGAGAATATTGATGAGTAAATAGACAATCATAATGAGGCAGAAGCATTGATAAAGAAGAACAACTAATATTATCCAAGCATAATGCAAGTACAACTGATTGATAATGACTAATAGAATGAGTGTGGGGATGAGTGCCTTTTATAGGCTTACAATAGGTGGTATTGGTAGGTGAAGGTAGGTGAAAAGGGACCATGGTATTCAACAACCGTGGTTTTAATAAACCGTGCATACATGGCCTAGTCTAAGGCTTTATTTGCAGTTTGTTTCTTTGCCTTGTTTGTCCCATACAAAGAGGCTATGGTGGATGTGATTGCACATTTCTCAACATAAACATTCCTCTTTGTAATACAAGCCTACTCATCAATACAAGCCTCTATAAAATTACAAAGAGCCTCTATAAAATTACAAAGAGGCTATGGTGGATGTGGCATGTATTGATGAGTAGGCCTCCTAATAGATTCCTTTGTTTTCTCATTTGTTGTGCATGTTCACCTAGTGTTGATTGTGCTCATGGATTTTCTATGATTTTATTATGGAAACTATTTCTTTTTTGGACACATACTAAAAATGATAGTGGTCATTGTCTTTCATTACATCATGCATTGTTGGCTTTTCCCTTACATGCTTTCTTAGGGGCATTTTTATTTCCAAATCATCATAATCATGACCATCTTATGAAACTAAAATAATATTACATAACTTAAATGTCACCTCAAAACTTGAATATTTTTGGCACAACTCTCACATATCAAAAATATGGAACCATATAAATTGTTAAGTTGATATGTCTTATTGATGGTAGCAATCCAACCCAAATGATCATAATCATAACCATCTTATGGAACTACAATAATATTACATAACTTAAATGCCAACCTTAGAACTTGAATATTTTTGGCACAATTATCACATATCAAAATATGGAACCATATAAATTATTAAGTTGATATGCTTATTGATGGTAGCAATCCAACATTATGATGCATCTATTACATAAGGTATATTTTGAAATAACACGTAAAAGGCTTACTATGGAACATATAAAAGATCTTTAACCAACTTTCAAAGAATATCATTATAATTTATGATTAATATTTTGACTCACTTAAGAGTAACACATTGGATATTCCATAAGTTTCACACACACACACACACACACACACACACACACACACACACACACACACACACACACACACACACACACACACACACACACACACACACACACACACACACACACACACACACACACACACACACACACACACACACACACACACACACACACACACACACACACACACACACACACACACACACACACACACACACACACACACACACACACACACACACACACACACACACACACACACACACACACACACACACACACACACACACACACACACACACACACACACACACACACACACACACACACACACACACAAACAACTACAAAACCATAAAGTTTTGAGCTTTACAATAATGGAAAGAGATTCTTATCTTGTAAATAAGATCCTAAAATTCCAAAGCAATGATTTGAAGACTCATTTGAGTGAAAGCTAATATTTAATGCATTTAGGGACAAATTGTGCTTATCAATGCATATTAACAAATATCCACACAATGAATCATGGATCATGATCCAAAAGGTGTTCTCAAATGCTCTAGAATTATAACCCAATTATAGGAGAACCTTCAAATGTGGCTAAAAAGGTTGAAAAGTAAGAGCTCCCTAATCTTAGCATTCAAACAATTGTAGTCCAACACCTTGATTTGAAGTATACAAGGAGTCTTATTTTTGATAAAATCTTTCCAATCTCTTATAGATACACCATGTGATATGGCATTCTCATCCTTCTTGTTAACTCATTGTTATCCTTCTCCACATACCCCTTTTGTGGTTTCCTTCTCCACATATCCTTCTTTCTAACTCATTATTATCCTTCTCCACATACCCTTTTGTGGTTTCCAAACATCACTCTCACTTTTAGCTAGTTAAACAACCTCTACTTCAAATGTATTTGGATGCATCCTTTCTAGTTTAGCATTGGATGTTTTTTTACATGCTTTGATTTCCTTAATTTATTCTTTTTTGGGGGTGGATACTGTGTCTAAATGCATCCTCACTATTTTTTTTTCACGTAGATAAAATTGCAATTTTTATTGAGAAAAATTAAATCATGGCATGATTGTTAAGAAGTATGGATCTTATTCAAGAGTATTAGGTCTCTTGAAAATTATTCAAATTAGCTAAAAAAACCTAGTCTTCCCATGCCATTATGATGTTGTGAAATCATCACTAGGTGTCTCATTCATAAGAATATAAATGAGTCATGGATGGATACGAGTGTATATGAGTCAAGGAAGGAGCTTGCTTGGCATAGATCACCATATAATTGTGTCAAGTCCACGGGAAGGCTTTATGGTGGTTCAATTTTATAAACCTTAGCCCATGTTGACAAGCATGAATTGATCGTACACCTCACCAATGGCAATAGGGTTTAGGTTGGATGGCAACTTCTCTTGCTTCTCACAATTTGAGATGTTTGATTGTATGAGTAAGGTACCTAAAAAGTTAAGTGGAGGCTCATGAAACCAAAAATTTATATATCTTTGCAAGTATATGCATGACCAATTTTGTTTGCATGTTGCCACCATTGAACCTAATTCTATGGCTATAAATCTATATCAAAGTCTTGTACAAGTAGAATGAGGGTGATTATTTTTCTTGTACTTGCATTTCTCATTTAGAAATGGTGTAACCTCTTTTGTAAGATTTTATTTTGTTTAATATGATGTCACAAATAGGTATTGAGCTTACAAATATGAGTTAAGAAGTCTTCATTTAGCATAGTTATATATATGTCATATGGGGGAAAACTAGCTTGTTGATTTGCCCAAAACCTTTATTAATCCTGGCTACCTATTTAGGGTAGAAGATCAACCCAATTCCTAGAGTAGCTATCTAATATCACATGTCACCAAGTGATAACCCACCAAGAGTACATTAACGAGATTCCAACCTGATTAGCCACAATCTTCATCTATCGGCTAAAGTTCGGACATGGATCTCTAAACGGAATTTCTTTTAGAACTACTATTCTAACAATGTTTATCGTGCAATCCCATTGTGTGTGCAAGTTAACATATATCGACATGTGCATGATTTGATTGTTACTTTAATGTACTCTATCATCCTTGCGCATGAAAATCTGGTTTGCAATCTTAGGATGTTATTGCATTTTTTGATAAGGGAGTATTTTTATCTCTTTTGATGTGAGGCTCCAATCCTTTTCATGAAAATAATGCAAGATTCTAGTTCTTTCTAAATGCAAACTAAGGTAATCCATTCAGTGTATAATACAAAAATATCTTCTATTATTAATCAGTAGAATGTTCTTCATGCAATTGTTTGTGTCAGGCATTTCGACATCCTACAATGTGTTTTCCTTAATCAATTTTACCTATCATTTCATTGACCATAAACATGAAATATCTTATGATTATTACAACTATCATAACTAGATTCATGCCTAGGGTTTTTACCTATCAAACCATGCAATATGAATTTTATTATGATCCCCTATCCTCATGAGATAAGCAAGACATCGAAGCAGTACCTGATTGTGGGAAGAAACTTTAGTGTTTACCCTTGGTAGTGTGTTTGCATGGATGGTGGCATCTTGACCCGAATCTTCATCCATGGTTGTGGGATTCCCATTCACTTGGGAAGATCTCCGCTTTGGGGCCATCCTCAATTATGAGACTCTCTGAGTCGTGGGTAGAAAGTCCGTAAGAACCTTGGCCAAGAGACAATGTACGAATAGGGAGCGCCTATTGGGAGCCATGTATCCTATACATGAACTTCGGCAGAGAGCTTTAATGGGATGTGTCTTCTTGTGCAGGGATTGCAGAACTCTAGCACTCCAATGCCACCTGAGCATATCCTGATGATGAAGATATACTCCCAAAGGCACAAAAAGGGAGCCCATGCGTGAATTGGGCTTAGGGGGGGGAGGTTAGAAAAGTTCTAGAACCTTCTCTCTCTCTCTCTCTCTCTCTCTCTCTCTCTCTCTCTCTCTCTCTCTCTCTCTCTCTCTCTCTCTTCTGTCGACCTGTTGAAATCAAAAGGGGGGGTTTGATGGGGTCGCGGACTGCAGAGCCGGAGGGGGGCGCTGTCTACGGTGAAGCTGGAGGGGGTGGCGAAGCACGAGGGGGGGGGTGCTGATCATGGTGAAGGGCCGTTGCCTGCTGTTACCGGGGGGGGGGGGGGGGGGGCATGTTCTGTGTGTCCCCGAGGGAGGGGGGAGGAGCCTCCCCTTTTATAGGAGGGGGAGGAGGTGGGTGGCATGGCCGGAACCCCTCCCACCTGGGGGCTGCATGCCCCCCATTACTAACACATCACTCCCTCTCTCTCTCTCCCCCGACGTGCTGTTGGCAGGGAGAGAGAGGGGGAGTTAAAAATTTTTGAACTAGACTAATATTTTTTTTTCAATTATTGGGGGGGGGGGGGGGGAAGTTCTTAGGGGGGGGATAGTACGGGGGTCACGGGGGGGGGGGACATTACACATGTGTTCAAGGGGTATTTTGAGAATCCCTTTATTTAGTGATCATGCACCTATAATAGAATGATCCCTCTTTCTTAAAAGCTTACATATTGTTTTTATTAATGGAATTAAAAAAACCCTCATGTAATGTGTTTATATAAGCTTTTCCAAAATTTGGCCATAAAGGTTAACTCTGTATGAACTCATGTGATGCAGTTGCATTTTGGAGTTTGACCTCTTGAGATGAGTTTTTTGTTTATCATGACAAGATTTTATTTATCAACATATCTAGTTTCTCTATTCTATAATATACTTATCTATTGTTGCTTTGGCTCGAGCTTATCATAGGTCCTTGACATGGTCACTTGAACGTTGCAATAACATGTCAAAAGGGATTACAAAGTCATTACTTATGGTAACAAAGAAATTTTATATGGATACAAGTAAATTTTTTTTGGCTAGTCCTTGTATAGAGAAAATAGATGGAAACTAGGTCATTACAAAGTATGTGAAATGAACTAGACTTTGGCATAGTCACTTGCATGTTCAAGTGCCAAAATAGCATCATTGTTTGCAAGAAAATGAACCACAATGGATTGTTATATTAGTGCAAAATAGAGTTGTGAACTTTGTTTCCCTATCTTGGTGTTGAATATATAAAGCTACTATTTAGATTGTTGGAAAATGATGTGAAATGATGCATTGCTAATTTGCAAGTAGAATGTAGTTATAATGAAGTATGTCCATGGAAATTGGCAATTATCATGTGTCATAAAAGGGAAAAGAGAACCCTTTTCTTGAGGATTTGGGAAATTGAACTCCCATTTTGCAAAATGTTGCAAGCGGTCATAGTAAAGCCCTTAAAGCTTTGTCAAAATCCCATGATGTGACCTATCATTAGAATGTCAAAGCTAGCCTATGTAACACCTTTTGAATTGTACTTTCAAGGTAAACCAAAGGTCTCCAAATTCCTAGATCTCTCCAAGGAGATTCAATGTTTAAATGCATAATAACTTATTTCAACTAGCAACTTTACATGTCATTGTCCATTGTATTCACATCTAGCTTACTAGGTTCGTTAGGAAGTGGTTTGAGTGTTTTGGTGTAGAATTCATCTTTGTTTGTTGACATTGATAATGATGGTCTTGTCTGAACTACAATGATAACAAGTATTAGTTGCAAGCTTCCGATGACAATCCCTAATCCATTGGGGATCTGCATTGACCACAACAAAGCATCATCATGAACACACTCAATATTATAGTATAAGGACTCCTAAAGAAATGAATGAGATAGACAATATCATATGATAAAGAAAAAGTAGATGACTTACTGTTATATACAAATCTAGATTTACCAAACCATAGGCTGTCCACACTGCACCCTTGAAGAAAGCCCCTACTGATGAGTATGGTAGCATATATTTAGTCTCTTTTGTTTGAAGCAATTTTCTCTGCCAAAAAACATATGCGTTCCATAAAAATCCATGTTCTCTCATGTGTCCTAGTATATTAAATATTTAGAACTAGTAAAAAAATGATCCCTTTAATGTTCAATATACTCTCTTATGCATGAAAAAATGTAAACATCTTTAACATACCCATATAAAATGCATATGTGCACGTGTAAATCACCCACCCATGCACACATTCACATGTGCACTTATGTGCTATATTCTTTTACACATCCATACATGTTTATGCATGTTCAAGTAATGCGTGTGAGTGAGGTTGACTATGTTGAGTGCAAGTCTATGTGTGTGTGTGTGTGTGTATAATACACATGCATCTATGTGTATGTGCATGCGTGCATGTAGTGTGAGTGAAAATCACTATGAACTAAATCATAATACAAGTAGAACGAAGCACACTAAGATGAAAGGTTTTGCATTGTAGGATGAAAAACCCTTTAATTAGGCCTAAAACCTTTGGTTAATGGCTTGTAAAATCAAAAACGAAAATATGTGACAAGCCATCCAAATATTGAAAAAGAGAAATATAGTGTGAATAAAAGAGAAAGAGTTATTTCAACAACCTTGATCTAAAGGAAAGACATTATAACCATCAACTTCACCATGTATGATTGGGAATAATAGCTCCACCATTTCGACTTATAGTAGTAGCAGTTAGGGTTGGTTGAAGGGCAAACATCCAAGTATAAACATGAAAAAATTATAAAATTGGTCTAGAATTAGGGAAAACAAATTGAGATTCTATCACTTCTCTAACATGAAAGGCAAATCAACCATAGCAAGGACTAGTAACAAGTATAAATGTCAAGTAGCACATTAAACTATATGTGACAATACTAAAGATAAACATTTGTGTATGTATGTTTTTGCATGTTGACTCTCGTACAGATTTTTTAGATGCCCAACTAATATTAAAGGCAATTTATCTAGAAAGGACTCTCTAGTATCATATACATTAGTAAAAATGAGCTTGATGTGAATTTACTTTGAAAGGAGGGCTTACATAAACATGGGTTCTTTGGCCTCCTCTAGCCAATTTGGAGCCTAAGGGAGCTTTATGTTCTAGTGGTGATAATGATTTTTAAGTACATGATATTCTCACCCTATAGCTCACCCGAGAGAGGGGGGGGGGGTCTTCACTCATAACTATGTAAGCATAACATGTGGGTTCCAAAGAAGGAATTTTCCAATACCATTTTTACATATATTTTACATAGAGAAGGATGCCATATGAAGGGTTTATTCATAGGTTGAATAGAAAAGGGGTGTGTTTTATTTATGAAAGATTTATATACAAGGGCATTTTTAAATAGGCCTTGAATGCAAGTGATATAGAGGGTTTATATGTAGTGAACCCCCCAAGCCCCATTGCCCATGATTTATGGTTTTCTTGTAGGCTTAGAGATTGTATACTTTGGGCACTTGACCTTTATGCATTATATCTTAATTTTGGTCAAAGTTTATCATGAAGCAATTCATGCCCATTCAAAGTCTTGATGTCAATAACATTGTACTTGTAAATTAAAAATAGGAGTCACAAAGGGTCACATGCCCATCAAAAGAGTGGCTCATCTTATGGACATGTATCCTTGGTGTAGTTCCAAAGTGTACCACATTTGATAAAAGAAAAAAAGGGCTAGGTATCCATCCTTGCTATCAATAACCTAATGAATGTGCATCTTACTACTATATTATTTTGGTTGTAGGTTCGAAAAGCCCTGAACCTCTAGAGGGCTTCCCGAGCCTACAACATTTTCCAAACCTCCCTTTTTAATTAAAACCCCTTCTTCCCTTCCCTTTTCTCTCACTTGTAATGTCTACTTTTCTCTTATCCCTCTCCTTTTTAATTAAAAGCCCCTCCCCCTCCCCCCTTCTCTCTCTCATTGTAGGGCCTAGTCTCTCTCTCTCTCTCTCTCTCTCTCTCTCTCTCTCTCTCTCTCTCTCTCTCTCTCTCTCTCTCTCATTAAAACCCCCTCCCCCCTCTCACGTATAATCTCTCTCTTTCTTTTCCCCTTCCCCTTTTTAATTAAATTCCTCCCCCCTCCCCCCTCCCCCCTCTCTCTCTCTCATGTGTAGGGCATAGGTTCTCTCTCTCTCTCTCTCTCTCTCTCAGGTTAAAATTTTCTTTTAATTAAATATTTTTATTTTTTTAAATTTAAAGAAGGAGAGAGAGAGAGAGAGAGAGAGAGAAGAAGAAGAAGAAGACGGATGAAAAAAGAAGAAGAAAGTGAAAAAGATGGAGAGGGGGGAAAGAGGAAAGAGAATAATCCTTTTTAAATTAAACCTTTTTCTTCCTCCCCCTCTCTCTCATGTATAATCTGTCTCTTTCTTTTCCCCCTCCCCTTTCCCCTCTCTCTCTCTCTCTCATGTGTAGGGCCTAGGTTCTCTCTCTTTCTCTCTCTCTCTCTCTCTCTCTCTCTCAGGTTAAAGTTTTTAATTTAAACTTTACTTTTAATTAAAAAATTTAAAAAGCTTTTGTAAATTTAAAGAAGGATAGAGAGAAGAAGAAGAAGAAGAAGAAAGAGAAAAAGACGGAGAGGGAGGGGGGAAAGAGGAAAGGGAATAGTCTTTTTTTATTAAACCTTTTTCTTCCTCTCCCCTCCCCTCTCTCTCATATGTAGGGCCTAGGTTCTCTCTCTCTCTCTCTCTCTCTCCTTTAATTAAATCAAACTTCTTTTAAAATCAAAAGTTTCTCTCTCTATCTCTCTCAATTAGATTAAAATTTTTTATTTAAACTTTTCTTTTAATTAAAATTTTTTTGGACATAGTTTTTCACACACTTTGAGAAGAAGAAGAAGAAGGAGAAGGATAAAAAAGAAGATGAAGAAAGAGAAAAAGACAAAGAGAGGGAGGGAAAGAGAAAAGAGAATAGTTTTTTTAAATTAAACATTTTTTGATATAGTTTTTGACTTAGAGAGGAAATATATAATTTGAAAGAGAGAGAAAGTAGAGGGAGAGAAAGGGAAAGAGAGGAAAGAGAAAAATAGAGAGAAAAGAGAGCGAGAGAAAAAAACTTAAAAGATGAAGAGAGAGGAAAAAAATAAGGGGAGAGAGAGAGAGAGAGAGAGAGAGAGAGAGAGAGAGAGAGAGAGAGAGAGAGAGAGAGAGAGAGAGAGAGAGAGAGAGAGAGAGAGAGAGAGAGAGAGAGAGAGAGAGCAAAAAAGAAAGAAGGGGAGATAGAGGGGGAACATAGAGAAAGAGAGAAAGAAAAAAGGAAAAGAGGGGGGAGAAGAAAAGAGGGGGGAAAAGAGAGAAATAGAGAAGAAAAGTGGGGAGAGAAGAAGAAGAAGAGAGAGAATTTAAACATAGAGAGAGAATTATAGGGAGAGGAAATATACAATTTAAAAGAAAGAGAATAAATTTTTTTAAAGAGAGAGAATAGGAGAAAAAAGGAAAAAAGAGGAGAGGGAGAGAGAAGGAAATGAGAGGAGAGAGGGGAAGGGAGAGAAGAAGAAGAAAGAGGAAAAGAGGAAGAGAGATGGGGGGAAAAGAGGAAAGAGAAAAACCTTTTTTAAATTTAAATATTGAGTGAGAGAGAGAGAGAGAGAGATATATATATATATATATATATATATATATATATATATATATATATATATATAAAATTTAAAAGAGAGGGAGAGAAGAAAAAAATGAAAAATAGGAGAAAGGGGAGGAGAAGAAAAGGGGGCAGAGAGAGAGAATAAAAGGACAGAGAGAGAGAGAGGAGAAGAAGAGAGAAAATATGAATATAAAGAGAGATAATTATATATAGGGAAAATATTAAATTTACATACTTTAAGAGAGATTGGGGGGGAAGAAAGTGAATGAAGAAGAATAAGAGAGAGAGAGAGAGAGAACCAGGAGAGGAGAAAAAGTAAACTAAAATAGGCGACGAAGAGCGAGAGAATTAGATATAGGGAATTGGGGGGAGAGAGAGAGAGAGAGAGAGAGAGAGAGAGAGAGAGAGAGAGAGAGAGAGAGAGAGAGAGAGAGAGAAGAAAAAAATTAAAAACAAAGAGGGAAAAGAGGAGATAGAAATATGAGAAATGGATTGTTGAGCAATTCACTTGCTGCCGCGAAGCGGCCTAGCATTCTGTGTGCACGAAGTGCATGCAGAACACTAGTCTCATATTATTTGGCATATTGAGGCATACACAAGTTGATCCATCATATATTTTGATTAGATTCTCTCAAGCTCTATTACATGTCCATCCTAATAGTTGGAATGCTTGCTAGATTGGTTGCATATGCATATTTCTCTTGTGTCTAGACTATTCTAGGAAGTCACAATTTTAAAACTTCTGACAAATATATTTCTAATGTGGATAAATTTTCCCATGGAAGATCTTTCTATCATCAATCCCTCTTTACGAGTCTTGCTACATGAGTGGATAGAGCACAATATGACCTCCTTCACCAATGCTTCTAAGATTTTGTATGGCTTCACTATTTTTGAGTGCTATCCACATTACATGTTCAATCTTTAGTTCAAGATCTCTCCATAAAAAATATGTATGTGCATGCTTATGTGCTTTGATACTTGCATACACGTGTGTTCACACACACACACACACACACACACACACACACTCTCTCTCTCTCTCTCTCTCTCTCTCTCTCTCTCTCATGCACATGTTGCCTTGTGCTACTTTTTTAATGCTATCTAAGCATCTACTCTACTTATTTTAATACAAATCTTGATTCATCTTTTTTGATTTATTGATTCAATGTTGTAACACACACATAGAGGAATGCCCTTTCCTCTTTGTCATGCCTATGAACACTTGAACATCCATAAAATGAAGTTTCATCATCACATTGGAATCTGGATTGATATGGCTGGTTATTGTACATATCAACTATTATAGCAAGTCCATTTGGAATGATTCCATTCCTATGAAAGCACCTATTCTTTCTATATCAAAAAATATAAGCTACTTTTGATTCATAAGGAAGTAGATGGGTGTTGAAGTTGCTTACCAATTGAGACAGAAGCGCCAAGTGCATCAAGCTACTAATGATTGCACATATTACACCAACAATCATGATTCTCATATCCCTTGAGTGCTCCAAAAGAAGCAAGAGCAAGACTAGAAGCACGAATAGAGAGGAGACAATGGACACCTCCAAGAGAACTTTCCACTGCAAACAGGACAAGTTGATTATATGCATGGTACCATCATGTTAACGTGACTAATATTTCTACATATTATTATTTTAATAATAACAAATGCATGATGATGAGCTACAATTCAAAGTTTATGTGAATTTCGATCTATTGAATCTAGCAAATTTAGTCATGCGTAGTTTTTCCTATTTTGCTTAGTGATTAACAGTGGCACATTATATGGTATATGAACATGTTGCAAAGAAGTGGGAAGATACCCTTTGCTTGTGTGAGGCATAGTAGAGGTAGGGCACAATGTAGAGCACAGAAAAAAAGGATCCGAAGGCATTTGTGAGAACCACCCAAAAGTTGTGTGGATGGATGATTGGAAGACCATAAAAGGTCCAAAGTAGGCAATTAAATAGCTTTAGCACAAACAAGTCTCCCGATAAGCCTCCTACAGACTTTGCTCGAATAATCCCACAAATTGTTGGCCTACATGCACACACGCAACAAAATGCTTAAAATTCTCCAAATATACTACACAACAGTGCTTGGTGGAAATCCATTATCATTGAATGTGTGTAACTAAATGCTATGTTGGGAGATAGATTTACTTGTTGGATATCATTGCGAGTTGTATACATCGTATAGGTGTGGGGTGTTCGGATTTTCGAAGGATTTTCAAAATTATGTTTGCATAACAAGTTCCTAGTGGACTTTCAAAACTATGTTTGCATTACAAGTTCCTAGGGGACTACAATTAGGTGCCTTGAAGTAGAACTTTGTCATGAACAATACGAGAATAATACGCTTTTGGGCTATGACTACTGAGAGAGAGAGAGAGAGAGAGAGAGAGAGAGAGAGAGTGTGTGTGTGTGAATATGATTAGTCTAATCTTTCGCTATAACTAACCAACCCATGTAACAAAGATCAGATCAATGAGCCTTGGTTTTAACAGGATGAATAATTATCAATCTGCTACGTCATATTAATTTGATCGTCCATGGAATGATGCGTGTGATTTACTGATCCAAGGTTGGAAGGATTAAGATGCAAAGCTTACGCCGAGGACAAGAAGAAGGCGCAGGATGCGACGTTGCCTGCAAAAAGATTACCGGCCCAATGGGCAGATTAAGAAACTGCTTTCCTGATAGAGATGACTACTGTACAGTTGGTGAGAGGGTAAAAGAATGGGTTAGTTCGTGCCGATACCATATCGAGTATAGTACGTACCTGTAATTCCAAGGACAGACCGCGCAACTGCTCTAGAAATTGCCATGCTTCTCCCGGCCGAGCTGTTTGCTTTAATTAATCTAAGCCGCGAGTCTTATTTGCATGCAGAGTGATTGAGTAATATATGTGGTTTAAGTGGCGATATTGTGAGCTGATCTCAAGCAGGCTAGTGAGAGAGATGGAAGACTGGTTATTATACGAGGTATCCTTTATCACCTCAGACGTCTATATATGTATGTGTGTGTATATATATATATATATATCTTACGAATTTGTCCCATTGAATGGTTTCACAAGGGACTTTTGATTGCACTATATTTTTGGGTTGGGCATAAAGTTCATATTCCCTTTCTTATTGGCAAGCGTCTTTAGCTAAAGGCTGAGAGAGTAGAGGAATAATAAAGTCACTCATCACTATCACTAAACATCACTTTTGCCTTTCCTCAAACGAGATATTGTCCTAGTTGACTACTCAAGTTGTAGATGTGCAATAGAACGGCTCATTATGTGTACATATAAGAGAGTGGCTTCTAGGGGCTAAACCTATGAGGCACTAGACTAAACAGTTTTGATAATATTTATGGCTAAGAAATATCAAATGGTCCCTTTCATAATCGTGGGGGCCATGCTTTGTATTTGTTTTAGAATTTCAAATTGCACGCAGTCTCAAACAACGTCACTAATTGCAGATTGGTGGAGAATTATTTGCCTTGTGGAAGAAAAGCTAGATCTCTAATTGGAATACTTAAGGAATCAAATGACATTAAGATCACATAACAAGATCATGAATGTAGTCCCCTTGATGACTCAAAATGATGCCCATCATCTTTGATGTTAAATTGTTGGATGGTGCATCTCATCTAGCAATTAAAATTTAACATGCCTCTCTTTTCCTTGGGGTCCCTACTTGAGATTGATTCAACATCACTTCCACTCAAAACACTAGGTGAGGAGAATGCTTTTGCGCTTCAAGCAATTGAAAGTTTTGTTGCTAAGTGTAGCACACAACACAAAGTTTTGTTGGCTTGGAAAAGATTGTCAATCCTTAGCTTACCCAATTCATTTCAATGGATCTTGAGCAATACCAATTAACTTTTTGGTAAGCAACAATGTGGGTGGGTTGAGTAGACTCATAGCTCCCATTTTAATATAAATGCATAACTACATATGTTGATAAATCTTATAACTTCACAATGGTGTAGACTTAACAAATGTTTGGATCATTGCCTTTTTCAACAAGCCAAACATGTGCAATAAAGTGAAGTCTAGCTCAAGCACAAGCAAGGACAACAAAATTACTTTAGAGAGCTAGAGAGAAGGGCATACAGAAGACATGCAAATAGGTGATACATACATACATACATACATACATACATACATACATACATACATACATACATACATACATACATACATACATACATAGAGAGAGAGAGAGAGAGAGAGAGAGAGAGAGAGAGAGAGAGAGAGAGAGAGAGAGAGAGAGAGAGAGAGAGAGAGAGAGAGAGAGAGAGAGAGAGAGAGAGAGAGAGAGAGAGGGTATTTTATAAAGACACACACACACACACACACACACACGCACACATGCACAAAGAGGAGGAGAAGAAGAAGAGGAAGAGGAAGAGGAAGAGGAAGAAGAAGAAACACACACACACATGCACGCACGCACGCACACACGCACGCATGCACACATGCACGCATGTGCACGCATACGCACACACATGCACGCACTCACGCATGCACTCAAGCATGCACACAAGCACGCGCACGCGCATGTGCACACGCACACGCACACGCACACGTGCACACACACACACACACACACACACACACACACACACACACACACACACACACACACACACACACACACACACACACACACACACACAACGCAATGTGTTAATAGTAAGATAGCAATAAGCAATATAAGTAAAATCAGGCCTACAATTTTTGGTGCAAATTTTGGGGAAAACAACTATTTCTATAACACATGATGCTATTATTTTATGAGAGCTTGGTTCCCTCCCATGCATGTTGTACTTAATAGCTAGCATTTCCATATCCACTTTATTCTTTCATTAAGACTAGGCTTACTTGCATGCAAATAAGGCCATGTCTAGTTGAAAAGGGCCACAAAAGGGGCAAGATTGCCAAGGGGGATAGGAAAATGCTTAAACCTAATCTTTTTGTATTTAAAGGATGAAAAAGAACAGAACAAGCTATTCGTGTGTGGGTAAGTTTTAAGCTCTTCTCTTTTGCTTTCAATTGAGAGAGAGAGAGAGAGAGAGAGAGAGAGAGAGAGAGAGAGAGAGAGAGAGAGAGAGAGAGAGAGAGAGAGAGAGAGAGAGAGAGAGAGAGAGAGAGAGAGAGAGAGAGAGAGAGAGAGAGAGAGAGAGAGAGAGAGAGAGAGAGAGAGAGAGAGAGAGAGAGAGAGAGAGAGAGAGAGAGAGAGAGAGAGAGAGAGAGAGAGAGAGAGAGTGAGGGATCAAACATGTGAAGAAGCTTTCTTCTTCCTTCTCTTGAGCCCTCTCTCATGTCAAAGCTCATGCTTCTTTCATGCAAAGACCATAGAGGGTTGAGAACAACAAGACTATACTCATGGATCAACAAGGGTATCTTTCATGCTTGAAAGGAGGCCACACAAGCTCACTACAATCTAATCTTGGCATTCGTGAAGTGTCTGAGCGGCTAGTTGAGAGATAGCTATCATACTTTGAAGATCAAGCCTCTCAAATGAATAAGAGGGTGTGCAAAGTCCAATCGTTGAGCCCTTGTAGTGCAACATTTTGGTTCTAGAGTAAGGGCACATTGACTACATGGTTGTTTATGCACTTGCATGGCAGAATAGGAGGGGTATGCAAAAACTAACTCTACAATGTGTGATAGACTTGTGTTTGCACATTTGAGATTTTATTTTGCATATTTAAAAGAGAAAATTTTCTTCTTTCACTTTGGATATTGCATTCGTAGGCATAAACCATCAAGACATGTAACTCATTATCATGGAACAAAGGAATGATTAAATTGAATAGTTAAATGGTTGAATGCATCATTTAACTCAAATTAATTAGTAAATCTCAAGAGAAATTGATGGAAAATATCATATTCATATTACAAAAGACAAGCCATAAGTAAAAAAAAGGTTTCATGATTAACTTGGATGGGGAAAAATCCCGATTTACAAGTGCCTAGCATAACTTTGCAATTGATTCATTGGAATGGGAAAGAAATAGTGAAGAGTTATTTAAAAAAGGAGGAAGGGAAAGGGGAACAAAGGAAATCAAGAAATAAAACCAAGGCTTAGGGAAGGGAAAAGAATATATGCTTTTTAATTAATTGAATAATCAAGGTAGGACTCTAGTTTTTTTCCAATTAGCAGTTGTCAAGAGAGAGAGCAACAGGAGGCACCTCTTTTCCAACTTGTTTCACATCTTCTCTACCCTTGTCCCATCCCTCTCTTCATCATAAGTCCTAAACCCCACGTGCCACAAGAGACCATTGGTGATCAGTTTGGACAAGCAAAAAGTACGACAAAGAGAGTAGATAGTGAAGAACATGCAAGGCAACCATGTGGATAGAAGGTGTATGTTTTCAACCCTTTCTCTAACTGATATTCAACCCCTAATCTTTTCTCTAGTCCTCCCAAATTTTAGACATAAAATCTTTGGCTAAAATAGGTCCATAATCTTCAAGTTTGAAGGGAAGAAAGCAGGGAGAAGAAAGCAATCATAGGAGGGGTAGAAGTATCCTATTTTTACCCCTCTCTCTACATGTAATTCAGCCCATAATCTTTGAAATTTCAGCCAGCCCATCGTCCACAGCCCATTGTCCACCAATCTTTGGTATTTTTGCATCCATGGAAAGGACGGATTCAAGGCAGTAACAAGTAGGACCTTGCTATTTGTAAAGTAGGCCAACTATAGGGGAAGAGACATGCAAGAATAGGTAGCAAACACGTGTGAATTTTGGCATTGGTTTATTATCCCAAACCTATCCATAATAGCCCCCCCACATCTGAGGCATATTCAGCCCAATATCTATCCATTGATTCTCCTTCATCAAATTTATCTATTGTGTGCCAAATGAGCATTAGAAGAGCAACCCATATCATTTGTAGAAGAACTGAAGATTGAAGAAGAGCAAGGTTAGCAAACATGGGATTTATTAACCATGGTTGCTCCGAACCACTCTTGAGACACCTACAACCCTGTTCGGTGCTCCCTTTTTCATCCACCTTGCAAGAAGTGAAAGAGCTTGGTTAGAGTGCTACCCATGAATCTTTAAGGAAAAGAAGTGTTGGGAAGAAAGAAGAGCCACCAAGCCAAATCAAAAAGATGCCACAAGAAGGGAAGAGCTAACAAGTGTTGAGCCAAGGGGAGCCATAGCCAATTAAGATTTCATTTAATTTATACTTCTAGGTAACATTTGAGCATAGTGGTGCACTAAATGCATGGTGCTAATGACATTCGAGACTATGTTTGAGTTACCAAGATGTGAAAATTGAATTAATTTAAATTTTACATTTTTTCTCTAAGGGCACTCTAGAATGCACAACACCACACTTGCATATGCATAGTACTGACACTTACATTGTGTAATCGGGTTCAAGTTTTTGTTGTGGTCACTAAGTGCAAGTGAATTGCTGTTGAGGGCTGAACTAGTTTTTTGGCATGCTTTTGTTATTTTTTGGTGCTTAATGGTTGATTTTGTGGTTGAATGATTGGTTTTTGATGAGTTTGAAAGTGTTTTGGAGTGCATTGGAATGGGTTGAGTAGATTTGAGAATCTCATGATGGTTTTTGGTTGAGTTATGATGTTTTGATTGGTTCTGTGGTGTGTCTGTTTGGTGCATATAGGTTTGTTTTTGCCTCTGTTTTGATATTTTCTCTTTCTATTTGAGAGGTTGAGATAATAGATAAGTGGTTTGAAGAATGATTGAGAGTGTATTGGATGGTTTTTGATGACTTGGATTGGTTTTAGTATGAGTTGTATGGTTTTTATGCTTTTTGTTGATCTTCTGTAGTGTACTGTTGAGCTTCTGTTGTCTTTTGTTTGCTTTTGTATGTGTATTATTGATGAATGTTTAACTTGGGGATGTTTTTAAATCTTGGAAGGGGAGGAATACAAGCTTGAATTAGCTAGCTCAAGTGGAAAATTAGTTGATGAATAGGTGAAATGAAAACTGAAGTGACATGCCATTGATGAGCTCTGAAGGTTTAGTGTAGTAGCTTTGGTACCTCTTCATACGAGGCATACCTCTTTTGAGGTGTATACACAACCAAAAGAGGAATATTGAGAGTCATTATTTGTTATTCTCATGTACTATTGAGAGAGAGCATATGTGAAGAGATTGTGCATGAGAGATAGCCAATTTCTATGAAGAAACCTTGTATCCATGTAAGAGAGATTGAGAGAAAGACTATGAAGACTGTGAAATATGAATACTATGTGATCAATTCCATTCAAGATTGGGAATTCCTTTGTGTTCCTTTGGTTCTTTATTTGTTTCTATGAAGAATATGTTGAAGATTTGTTGTGATAAATTCATGGAAGATCTTACATATGATACTAGGTGAAGATTTATTGTTTATGGTGTTCTTTTTCTTTCTATGGTTGATTGAAGCATGAAGAACCAGCTTGTTGGTGTGACAAGATGAAAACCATTAAACGTACCTGCACCAAATAGATACATGGACCTCTTGGCCGAATGTAATATAATATTTCATAGAAAACGAGCTAGTCCTCTTGGCCTAAAGAAATATAACATTATGCATCCAAACAATCGGTCCTCTTGGCCCAAAGTGAAAAACCCAATACAACTTATACACATCCCTCCTTGGATTAGTACTAACATACAACAAGATGCTCCATTCCAATAAGAAAAGAGGGCTCCTAGCCCTAAACTAGATGCATCAGATTATGACCCATACCTCCTGTATATACAGCAAGAGGTGTATGCATAAAGTGTCGTTTGACCACCCTATTAGTCCAAGATAACAAAAGTTAGTGAGTCTTGACTACTCGTTGCATTACTACCCACACTAACCATCGCTTGCCATAAAAAGCATATTCTCATAAACTTCCCCATACTCGACCAAGTCCTACTCATCATCAATGGAGAGATCTAAAAAAGGACCACAATTGAAAAAGATGTCTTCTTCATAAGCTTAATTTGCGAATGAATCGGCAAACTGATTCCAATATCGCAGAACCAGCTAAAGAGACACACTCTCAAACTCATGAATCAGGTTCATAACAACATGATAATACATATGAAGAATGGGATTTCGTATTGTGTGTACATCCCATTCAATTGATTCAAAACCAATTAGGAATCCCCTTTTACTAGTAACTGGTGAATACCACCTTTCTTAGCGACATTTAGTCGTCCCATGATTAAGGCTTTATATTCCACCATATTATTAGTAAATTCTACCCCAAGGTAGGTAGCTAATTTCATTGTGATTCTACATCGGGGATCTCTATGACTACACCAATATTCCCTTTCTTATTGGGTCCCCTAGATGCTCTATCAAAATATAATGTATATGTCCATAAAGGGTTCATGCATCCGACCATCATCTGCTCCTTTATTCGTAACTATGATAGTCAAAATTCAGCATATTCATAGGATGAACCAAAGGCTCCATTCCACCTTCTTCATTAAATCCAATAGGGATGTTTGTCAAAATCCTTAAACAGTGCAGAAGACTTTGATATCCCAACCGGTCCTCTTGCTCAATCACTTTATAATCCTTGCTCCACCAAACATTCCAAATATGGGTGTTCTAAATAGGGAATTAGCCACCCCATCAACCGACGTCTAGCATCTCTTGCAAATTTCAAATCGATTTAGCCATGACCAACGAGATAATTATCTCATTAGTATGCCTAAAGATAATATGGTCTAATCTTATTTAGATTAATATTGTTTTTAAACTTCACTCCTTGTAAATTTGCTAGCAATGTTGTGGACTTATTTTTTATGATTCTAATGATTTTGTAGGGACCTTGTCACTTAGGCTCTAGCTTCCTAGGAAATAACTCCCTACATTGATCATAATATAAAACTGACTAACCTATCTTAAAAATATACTTCTTTGCTTTTAAATCATAAAGATACTTAATTTGACACTTAGCTACCTCTCTTGATGTAATAGACTTTGCAATTTGAGCCTATCGAGGTGTGCTAAAGTCATAAAATGCTCAAAGAGTGCATCTTCGTTCCCCAAATAATGGTTAATTGAGAATCTTATAGTCAATAACTTGATCTCTAGGCATAGTACACACTCCTTGCCATAAACTAACTTGAATGGGGAGTGACTGATAGCTTACTTAAGGGTCGTATTATATGCCCACATAGCTACATATAACTTCTATCATTTACATTTCATTTGCATGTCATTTAACAAATGTCTGATTCACCAACTGAGTGTTCACACTGCATGGTAAGTGGTTCCACCTCCGTTGAGGATGAAAATGGCCTTAGAATTGTGATCTGACTAGACCATTGACTTTGTGGCATCAAAATCTATCAAATTGGCCTCCATCATGCTCTTTCTGGCTCTCGGATCACATAGCTACTTTATAACACAAAACCTTGCAAGGATTAAATGGAGAGGTTTGAACTCCGATCGACAAACCGAGACTTGTTTGGGTTGATGGTGTTGAAATCTACTTAGGAAAACTCCAACTTGACCATCCACACTCATTTCATTTTTCATGAAAAATTAGCCTTTTATGGCTCTCGGCCACTTTTGCACGTAAAAAACGGGTCCCAAAATCCAGCTCTCATTGGCGACCACAGGATAGGGCGACTCAACCCATCAAATCTAACGAACTAATCTGCATAAACAACAACCATAAAGGCACAAGAATAGCTCTCACCTTGCCCCTTGAGATAAAATCAAGGCACAAAAATCCTTAAGGGATAGGCCCAACATAATCTGACAAAAATCTAGAGCGAGTCGCTAACCAACTTCTCCAACACAATTTGGCTGAAAAGAACCATAAAAGAAGTCATCCTAGGTGGTGGTCTGAATAACAGGCCCACACCAACTAAGAACATCTAAACTAGGAACTCCTACTAAGCGAGGACTCCTATAGCCTGGTCAGCATATATATTCTTTTAATACATTTTTCTTTCAAGGTTTTCGTACTCGGGTGTGTAAAAAGGAGGGAGTTGAGCGTAATGATCCAAGGAGAATAGCTATCAGCCTCAGGCCTGACTTGGCATCCAAGAACCTACCAAGCTCTCGCGAGGTGTTACTTCAATCTTTTTCTCTTTTACTCACTTTTATTTTCGCTCCAACCTTCCTTAGTATTTCTTTTTCCAACTAGAGGCCATTTCTAGGAAGACAAGGCATCAACTGACTCATCCCCAATAACCTACCAAGCCTTTGCAAGGTGATGATCAACTCCCCTTAAGATTTTTCTTTCTTTTCTTTTCTATTTTAGGGGTTAGAACCCCTTTTTACACCCCTCTGTATTTTTATAATTCAAATATGTTCATTCTTGTCTCTTCTTTTTATTTTGGTAGGCTTATCTAACCACCTCACACTAGTAGGGACTCCTAGAACAATTGTCTAACAACCTAGCAGAACAGGGTCACTACGACAGCCTTATCTAACCACCTCACACTAGTAGGGACTCCTAGAACAATTGTCTAACAACCTAGCAGAATAGGGTCACTACGACAGCCTTCTAAAAACAAATATTTCAATGCCTAACAATGCCTTTATAGGAGGTAGACAACTACTCGAACCTCCCCCAGATATACCTAACCTAACCCTGGGACTTACTGCCTTGATTGCTGATCCTTAACAAAAGAACAATTCTCCCCAAGTACATAAACACATATAGTAAAAAAGGAAAGTACTCATAAAGGAAGAACATCACCTAGACTTGACCATAAGAAGCTTCTGCACAATAAGAGGCTCCCTTTAGGTTCAACCAAATTTATCTGGCACATCACTAAAACAAAATCCATTAACTGGACCCACACTAAACAGACACATGGCCCTCTTGGCCTAATGAAATAATTTTTGAAACAACCCTACATCAGGGATCTTTAATGACCACACCAACACTCGCATGTTTGGTGGGCCCTCTAGAAGCTCCATTAAAATACAAAGTATAAACCTAGTCTTCATTGATAGGCCACGCCATACTAATTAGCTCACTTGTACTTATAATAATCAAAGTTAAGCCAAGAGAGAGGATCTACAAAAGGTACAATCCCTCCTTCCTTGCTAAACTCGATAGGAATGCTAGCCTAAATTCTATGACAGTGGTGGTAGTAGACCTTAATATCCCATGTGAAAGATTTGTCTTGCCACTCAATAACCTGATAATCTTTACTCTACTAGATCATTTGACCTTGGTGGTAATGCTGTTAGATATCGAGCTCCACTCGTGATATGCCAGGGTGACCGTTGTGCATTTATGTCACCAACTTGTCAGTTGGTTGCAGATGCGGTTGGTACACCGCCCATGAATAATAGCTAGATGACAGCTATCCTTATCTACTCTAGTTCGTGGCTCAGTTAGTATGCCACCTTAGTTAGTTGAGTTTGGTTTGAGACCCATATATAGGGTTCTTCTATTTCTATGTACTAGAGTTCTTTTGGCTTACACAAACTAAGAAGAGGAAAACTGTTTTTCAGCCTCCACCCCTGTGTGTATTCCCCCATTGTGTAAGCAAGAAAGCTACAAGTGAGACTCCTTCCTTCTCTCCCACAATCTTGACATGGTATCAGAGCCTTGTTCGTGGTAAGGAGCTCAAGAAAGCAAACCAAGTTCGCAGTGTTCTGGTAAGAGGACTAGTGTTGCTTTCGTTTTTCTGTTTTGGGAGCAAGTCTCTGCAGCAGATAGCACAGCCGGAAAATGCAAGAGTGCATTGTCTCAGATTGAGACGCCCTTCACGGTGTAGCAAGAGGGCAGTATACGTTGCGGGAGAAGGCTTTAGCCCTTGGTGACCCTATTTTTTTGATTTGAGGCCATTTCGGGGCCTGTTTTGGAGGCAGAATTTTTCTACACGCACTCAGGAAAAGGCCCAGTTTTATGCTGTGCAGCCACTGTTTTACAGGTCGGTGAAAAGTTACTGTAGAGCCTGTGCGCAGAGACATTGGGAGTTATAGAATCATCCTTGTTGCCTGTTGATGCAAAATCATCACTAGGAAGTGACTGTGTGGTCAAATACCACTTTCGTCAGTTTTGCAGATTTGCCCTTGTGAGGCTGAAGCTGTGTTATTTGCAGTGACAGAATTTTTTGCAGTGTTCTATAATGGCGTCTGATTCTCTTTCACAGATTGTTACTGAAAAGCTTGACAAGAACAACTTCCAAGCATGGAAGTTCAGAATGACGAATTTCCTTATGGGAAAAGGATATTGGGAATTTGTTGCAGGAAATGAAGAAGAACCAGTTCTTCCTAATTTTCCCAATCAACAGCAAATGTAGGCATTTAAAGCATGGCATGAGAGAGCCAGGAAAGTTATGTACTGGCTGTCAATCAGTATTTCAGACTCTATGATTGTGCATATTCAGGATGCAAGTACGCCAAAGGAGGCATGGGATACTTTGTCAAAAATGTATAGCACAAATACGCAAGCCAGGAAAATGCAGCTCAAACAAGAGTTGCATAATGTGCAAAGAGAAAGTATGAGCATCAATGACTACCACATGAAGGTGAAGAAGATTGCAGATGCACTTGCTTCCATTGGGTCGCCAGTGGAAGATGATGATTTAGTTTCTGTGACCTTGAATGGTCTAGGAAAGGATTATGCGCAGTTTCAGACATCCATTTCAGTTCGTGAAAGATTTCCTGATTTTGAGGAGTTGATTGCTCTTCTAATTTCTGAGGAGCAGAGAAATGGTGGTGCATCTTCTTCAGGAGGAACTTCAAAAGAAACTGTCTTCTACTCCAATGCTGGAAGAGGTAGAGGCAGAGGTAGAGGAGGCCGATCTGGAGGCCGTGGTAGAAATCAGAATATGCAGCAGACTCAAGAAAACCAGTCCTATGGAGGAGGACGTGGTAACTCTAGAGGCAGGGGGAGCCAAAGAGGTCGTGGTGGATGGCAAAGAGGCCAAAATGCAAACAGCAATGTTGAATGCTACTACTGTGGTAAAATGGGTCATATGGCTAAAGACTGCTATAAAAAGCAGAATGACGTCATGAATGGAAAATTGCAACAAGGAAATTATGCATCTTCTAGTAGACAGGGTGATGACAGAAATGAGCATTTGTTTATGGTGTAGCACATGAACAATTCTGTGACAAGTGCAGAAGAAAGCAATGATGTATGGTATGTTGACTCAAGTGCATCAAACCACATGACAGGTCATGCAAAATGGATGGAGGATGCAAGGAAAATGGAAAAACCAGGATTTGTGGAGACTGGTGATGATACTGCACATCCTATTGTGCAGATTGGAAAAATTCCTTTGTCTATGCAGGATGGGAAAAAAAAATACCTGTTCGATGTATTTCATGTCCCGAATATCACCAAGAATCTGGTTTCTGTTGGTCAAATGGTTGAGCAGGGCTTGCAGGTCAGATTTAATCCTCATAGATGCTTTGTTGAGGATATGAAAAATAAAGGTCGCTTGATAGCAAAAGGAAAGAAGAAGGGCAGAATGTTTACATTGGATGCAGACATGTCTGAATTGAGTGCATCAATGTTTGCAAATGGGACCGGTGTAGTTGCAGATATTGATATCTGGCATACACGCATTGGTCATATTAATGTACAACGACTTAAATCAATGCAGGCCCAAAATATTGTTGCAGGATTGCCTAAATTCAAGGTTGCAGAAATGCATAAGATATGTGAAGCCTGCCAATTTGGAAAACATGCAAGGAAACCATTTCCTAGACATGTTCAAGAGAGTGAGAAGCCATTGGAATTAATCCACTCTGATGTGTGGACTACTAAAGCTGCATCTCTTGGAGGCTGACATTATTTTGTCACTTTTATTGATGACTATAGCAGAAAAGTTTGGGTGTATTTTATGAAAAAGAAAAGTGAAGTTTTTGGGCATTTCAAAACTCTTAAAGCTATGGTTGAAAAAGAAACATGCCTGCAAATAAAATGCCTAAGGTCAGATGGAGGGGGAGAGTACCTCTCAAATGAGTTTGCAAGGTTCTTGCAGGAGCATGGCATAAAGCAGCAATATTCATGTAGTCATACCCCACAACAAAATGGAATTGCAGAAAGGAAAAACAGGCATATTGGAGAGGTATCTCGTGCCATGCTCAATGAAAAAGACTTGCCAGATTTTTACTGGGCTGAAGCAGTTGCTACAGCAGTCTACATAATGAACAGGACTCCCACTGCAGCAATACATGGGATGACTCCAGAGGAGAGGTATACTGGTAGGAAACCAGATATTTCTCATTTGAAGATTTTTGGTTGCATTGCCTATGTTCATGTGCCAGATGAGTTGAGATCCAAGTTGGATCCAAAAGCTGAGAAGTGCATCTTTATTGGTTACTCTTTGCAGCAGAAAGGGTATAGATGCTATAACCCTTCTACTTGTAAGTTTACAGTGAGCAGAGATGTTGTTTTTGATGAGATGAGTAGTTGGTATAAACCAGTAAATGTGATTGATGATGTAGATGCACAAAATGGTAATGCTGCACAGAATTCACAGTAGCAGTCACAAAATATTAGTGGACCTCGAGTGTCCTCTAGCAGTGGTTCATATTCTTCGCCATGGACAGGCAGATTGAGATCAGGAGAATCTTGTCAAAGCAATGCAGATAGTGGTATGCAGGTATCACGAAAAGGAAAAGAGAAGGTAGATCAGCCCATGTTTGATGTGAATGCAGGTCGCTCTTATGTGGATGGTGAATCCAGTGGCTCAGAACAGAGCATTGATGATGAGTTGGGTATTCCTTTTATTGTTACACCTGGAGTAAGGAAGACCAGGGATGTTTTGAGAGCACCTGGGAGTGAACCTACTTTGCGTAGGTCTACCAGAGCTAGCTATCCTGTGGATAGGCTGAAATATGATGGATTTACAGCCATTCACTATGCATATATGGTCAAATTGATATAGGAACCAGAACCCACTTCTTTTGAGCAAGCCATGGGAAAAGAAAAATGGGAGAAAGCCATGGATGAAGAAATGGATGCCTTGGAAGCAAATGCTACATGGGAATTGGTACCTTTGCCTAAAGATAAGAATGCAATTGACTGTAAGTGGGTTTATAAGGTGAAGCACAATGCAGATGGTTCTGTGAACAGATACAAGCAAGATTAGTAGTCAAGGGGTATGCACAAACATATGGCATTGATTACGAAGAAACATTCAGTCCAGTTGCAAGGATGGCAATCGTAAGAGCAGTCATTGCTATGGCTGCATCAAAGGAATGGTCTTTACATCAGATGGATGTAAAGAATGCCTTCTTGCATGGTGATTTGCAAGAAGAGGTATATATGGAGCAGCCACCAGGTTATGTGCATGCTGTTCATCCTGAGTTTGTTTGCAAGTTGAAGAAAGCATTGTATGGCTTGAAGCAAGCACCTAGAGCATGGTCTGACAAGATAGGACAGTATCTTGTCACTATTGGCTTTCAGATTTCCAAGGCAAATTTCTCACTTTATGTGAGAAAAACAGAGAAATGTATTATGCTGCTTGTCATTTATGTTGATGATTTGATTATCACAGGTGATAGTGATGAAGATATCCTTCATGTGAAAATGCTACTGAAGCAGAAGTTTGAGATGAAGGATTTGGGAGAGCTACATTATTTCTTGGGCATTGAGGTGATTAGATCACCAAGTGGGATACAGCTATTGCAGAGGCAGTATGGATTGGACATGCTGTCCAAATATGCGATGACAGGTTGTAAGCCTATTTCAGTTCCTTTGGAGCAGAATGTGAAGCTGAGCGCAAATGCAGGTGAGCTTCTGGAAGACCCTACTATGTACAGACGCATAGTAGGAAGCTTGATTTATATGACTATTACCAGGCCAGATTTGAGCTATGCCGTTGGATTGGTAAATCAGTTTATGCAGGCTTCAAGGAAACCACATTTGGATGCGGCTAGATGCATACTCAGGTATGTGAAGTCCACATTGCAGTATGGACTATTTTATGAGACTGGGATTCAGATACAGTTGCATGGATACACTGATGCTGATTGGGCTGGTAGCATTTCTGATAGACGATCTACCAATGGATATGTGTTCTCTTTTGGGAGTGCTGCAGTCACTTGGAGCAGCAAGAAACAGCCTACAGTTGCCTTGTGGAGCACAGAGGCTGAGTACAGGGGTGCAACAATGGCTGCATGTGAGGTAGCTTGGTTGCATAAGCTACTTTATGATATGCATCAGCGTACAGATGGGCCAATTGTCATTTATTGTGACAACATGAGTAGTATACACTTGGCAAATAACCCAATCTATCATGCTAGAACAAAGCACATTGAGGTGCATTATCACTATGTGCGGGAGAGGGTTTTATTAGGTCTTATTGATCTAGTTTATGTCAGCACAGAGGATCAGGTAGCTGAATATTCACGAAGGCATTGGGAGCTAGATGACAGCTATCCTTATCTACTCTAGTTCGTGGCTCAGTTAGTATGCCACCTTAGTTAGTTGAGTTTGGTTTGAGACCCATATATAGGGTTCTTCTATTTCTATGTACTAGAGTTCTTTTGGCTTAAACAAACTAAGAAGAGGAAAACTGTTTTTCAGCCTCCACCCCTGTGTGTATTCCCCCATTGTGTAAGCAAGAAAGCTACAAGTGAGACTCCTTCCTTCTCTCCCACAATCTTGACAAATGCTACTCTAAATACGCATGCTCAAGATAAGGAATGATTCTTCCCATTCGATTGTCTTAGTACCTACTCCAAGTTAAAACTGAATCATGAAGGACGTGCACAAACACCAAGTCCAACATTAACCCTTACACATAGTAAGGCTTCAGCTTATTAAAGGCAACTTTATTTTTAAACTCTACCATGTTGAGAAATGTGCAATCACACCCACTCTATAGCCCCTTTGTAATGAACAGCAAGGCAAAGGATTACATTGCAAATAAAGCCTTAGACTAGGTCATGTATAGAACAGCAAGGCAAAGGATCACATTGCAAATAAAGCCTTAGACTAGGTCATGTATGCATGGTTTATTAAAACCACAATTGGTGAATACCATGGTCCCTTTCCACCTTTTTCCACCTACCAAAACCACCTACAGTAAGCCTATAAAAGGCACTTATCCCTACACTCAATCTATCTAGCATTCTCATTTAGTTGTACTTGCATTATGCTTGAATAATATAAGTTGTTCTTCTTTGCCATTACTTATGTCTCATTATGATTGTCTACTTGCTCATCAGTGATCCACCCTAGTATGCATCCTCAATATTTTAACATGGTATCAGAGTGGATTTCAATGCTAATGAGTCAATAGGCCACTAGTTAGGTAAATTAGGTCATTACAGTTTGAATTTCTAGCCCCCTCTACTTTCCCATGAATCTCTCACCTACCTCCATAGCCACCCACCTTCATTGGAGGAATCTCTTAAACAAGGCCATTTTAGCTTGTGATTCCTTTTGGGATTATCTTCCTTAGCTCGCCTATCACTTCGCATGATGACTTGACCTCTTGTCACTCTAGCATTGCACATTCTCCTGCTGCCCCCGCTGCCTGTTTTCACCTGTTTCTCAGTCGTATGCTATGCGCAGCCCCGCGTGCATTCTACAATGTTGATTTGAATCATAGAGCTTTAGAAGCTTACTATCAAAGCTACCTCCCCATCAACTCTTATGCTAGATAATCACGTATACGAGCTACTGCAATCGAAAAATCAGTCACCTATCAAAACCCTAAAGGGAGCATCCATAGCTATCAAACTTCAAAATCATGCTTCACTTCCTTCTCTCACTTCTTTGGCTCAAATCAAGTCATTGACTCTCTAATCTACCCCAACACTCAGTTTCTAGCAGAGCTCTCACATATAATCGGATTGGTTTTAGAAACCTTGTGTTTGGAGCTCACTCAAAATCCTCCAAATATGGCTTGCTAATTGAATTTTGTAGGCTTGATGTGAAAAGTAGTACCCCACTTGCAACTCATTTGAATTATATGGAAAGATTGTTGACACAACTTGCAGGAATCAACTCGAAGATGGATGAAGACATTTGCATTGG
Organism: Lygodium microphyllum; assembly: GCF_053477565.2. Classification (NCBI taxonomy): domain Eukaryota; kingdom Viridiplantae; phylum Streptophyta; class Polypodiopsida; order Schizaeales; family Lygodiaceae; genus Lygodium; species Lygodium microphyllum. The sequence goes on along the minus strand of NC_141140.1, from coordinate 13,530,410 downwards.
AGTACTCCTAAAAAAGTTTTCCACCTGAGTATGATAATGTGTCTACCACATTAATCAACATGCCAAAGCCGAAGCTTGTGGATATCAAAGCTTCTCTCCTTGAAGAGGAAAAGAAGATCAAGAGCAAAGAAGAATCAAGCAACCCAAGAGGAGACCAACAACTCCTCTATGTGACGAAGGACAAAGGGAAGAAGAACATAGTTTGTGATTTTTGTAAAAGAATTGGGCATATTGAGAAGTTTTATCATGCTAGGAAAAGATCTCAAAGAGCATACCTTGCAACAGTTAAAGAAGATGAAGACAACAATGGAGAAGAAGAAGAAGAAGAAGAAGAAGAAGAAGAAGAAGAAGAAGAAGAAGACACCCAAGAGCAAAAGGATAGGACTCATGATTCTCTCTTTTATAGCCCATTTTTTGATAGACTTTTTTAGGAATTAAATGTGTACTTGCCTAATGTTCTTACCATAAGCTCTTCTACTCCTCATGTAACCTTTGCACTATAACCTATACACACTTAGTGAGGCCTTGTGATAGCCTCTAGCTTTGTATGGTTGTTTTTTTTAACATGTCTACACTTAGCAACGTGTTCTACTCATGTAGTAAACCCCCCTTTTTACGTGTCCCATAGGACCCCCCTCTCCCTAATATTCACTAAATTTATTTCAAAATTTTTTACTTCCCCTCCTATCAACGCCACCAACTGGCAAGAGGGAGGGGAAGCAAACAAAGAAGATGATGATGAAGATGATGAGGGGCACACGTGTGCCACTACCCTCCCCCTCCCACACTATCCCTCCCCCAACTCACAGTAACGGCCTGCATGGTGGCGGCCCATTTTGGACCACCCAGGTGGAGGGTGAGGAGAGGGGCATTGTCACCCCCATACCACTTCTCCTCCTCCCTATAAAGACCCTTCCATTCTCCCCCCCCCCCAATCACCACAAGGAATACGATACCCTTCCCCCCCTGTCGAACTAGGCAGAGAGAGAGAAAGAGAGAGAGAGAGGGAAGAAACTTCTAGAAGTTTCCAGGCTTCCCCCCCTTGAGAGGGGTTTCCATGCACTATCTTTTGTAAGGCATATAATCAGTAATCCATCTACCAAGTACGCACGTGCAAGGAGCAGTTTCAAGTTACGTTGATTAGAGGTTGTTTGAGTCTTCGTCCTTAGCACAAAATGTATCCTAGGATGGCTCCCAAGCGAAGATTGCCTCGTGTTGATGGAAATCCCAAAAACACCAATGGAGTTACCGATCAAGGCAGTACGACAAACAACAACTCGGGTTTGGGTGTAGATAATACATCCTTGAATAACTAGGTGCTATTGATAATCTTTCCTACAAATAGTAGCTAAAGGAAAAATATTCGTTTTGTGAAAGATCATACTTGCATTAAAATGATCTTACATTGAAATGGCCTATTACAATGATCATGTTTTCTTGCATGGAATTGAATAAATTGGTGCATAATATTAGAGTTATTTCTGCAGAAGTGCAACTTGTAATTCATAGGTCATTCACATTCATAAAATCATGCAACTAATAAGGCTTGCATAAATCTGCACATGAAGAGTGGATAAATGTGTTAACTCATAGGAAGAGAAAAAAGTTTGTCTTTAACTCGTAAAGTTGCTCTCTTAAGATGTATATGCCAATATCATTTGGTTGTAGGATGCATCTTTAAAAAGAAATTTTCTAGAATTGAATTATTGTAAGGAATGGCATCTCAAGACGTGTTTAGGAAAGATATCTTGCATCTCCATATTAAGCATGATGGATCACACATTAAATAGAAAGCATTTGCTCTCAAGGGTGTTAAATCTTGCATCCTGATTTCTCTTGATATTGCATATATAATTTTGATTATATTGCACATAGGATGTGATCTTCATTGTAATTTGTACTAAAGCTAGCTTGTAAGAGGGAAATCTGTTAGGACATTCTTTTGACGGTAACAAACTAAGAATTCAACCACAAGAAAGATGGAAAAAGGTTACAAAGTCGAGTTATTTTTAGTCAAACCAACATAAGCGAAAAGATCAAACCTTGTCAACAATCGTTACTAGATTCAAGAATCCCTCTAGACAAACTTTCTAGGCATGATACCACTTAAATTAACACATCAAAAGTCCAAGGAAGGACCCTCTCCACTAACCAAATAATGTACCTAAAGCTTGCAATTGGACAAGAGCTAATTAAAATGAACTAGATTACCCCTTGTGCAAAATTAGAGTGGAAGCTAGAGAGTGTGCACAAGAGGGAGAGAAGAGCACACAAGTACAAGAACAAGTCTTGTTTATTCAGTTGCTTATGAAAGTATAACTTGGGTCACTCTCACTCAAAAGTTTATGTAGATCCCTGGGCTGTTTATATAGCCCCAATTGGCTAGGATTAGGGTTTTCCTCTTCCCTGAGGACCATTCACACTTGCCTGCCCTTATCCACTCCTACATAAGGAGGGTTCATATGCCTATACTCTCAACACCCCCCCTCAATGCTAAGTGGCATTGGAATACAAAGCATAAGAGAATGTCCCCCCTTAACCCAAATTGGATGCCTTTATAGAATAGGCTTACAAGGATGGTTATAGGCAGAAAGGATACATGACTCAGAAGAGTCGATCATCTGTGGATTGGGAGGCAAAGTTGGCCTCCAATTCCTTAGGTACTTCTAGAACACTGGGACACTTATTGGTGATATGCCCAGTCTTTTTGCATTTATTACACTTACTGGCAATATGCCCAGTCTTTTTGCATTTATTACACTTCATTTTTTCAAGATACTTCTTCTAGCATTTACTAACAATATGCCCTTTTTTATGACAGAAGGAACACTTTGTAGAAGCTATATGGACTAACACTTGCTCATGAGAAGTAAATGTTGAAGAGCCTTCATTATGTTTCCTCTTCTCTTCATCTAGGCATGACTGAATGGTACTTGCCAAACTTGGGTTTGGGATATTAGTAAGGGTAGTAACAAGGGTTGGAAAGACATTCTTTATAGATTTCAGAAGGATGGCAATGGCATCTTAATCATGAATTGGTGCTTAAACGGAGGCCAGCTGTGCCATGAGCCCCTTCATATGTGAAATAAACTTACTTAGATATTCTCCTTGTTTATACTCCAGGCTAAAAAACTCAATCTTTAGAAAGATCTTGGAGTTCTTCCCTGTAGCGCCATAGAGCCTTTCAAGCTCATCCCACTTCTCCTTTACATTGGAGAGTTGGTCAATGTGATGAATTAAAGATTCATCCAAATGAAGCATGATGATGACCTGAGCTCTTTCATCGTTTTCTACATCAAGGGGATTTGATGGGTCAATAACTTTGGTCCCTTTTATGAAGGCCCAGTAGCCTCGTTCCATCATTTTATATTTTACCAGGACTTGCTAGGGATGGAAGTATTTTCCATTGAGCTTGTGAATTTGATGCCTTATATCTGCATAGGCCATGGCCATTATAGGAAGGTCTTACCTCTTGCCTTAGGGAATGGGAGTGTCTAGTCCTTTACAGGTGGCCAAGTACAAACCAAATAATAGAATTGATAGCCCTACAAATGATAACCAATTTTAAAGCTTTAAGGTTGGAAATCATACATATATAATATTTCAAGGTAGGATATTGGTGGTCCCGTTCTTCGAACAACCCTTGATTTAAGTTTTACTATTTTTCTAGGTTTCAATGAGGTGAACTTTGACTAGACTTCTGGTCCCTCCTGATAATGTGGCCTATTAGAGGAGGTCTTGGTGGAACACAGCTTATCAATCAACTCTATGCTATGGGATGAATCAGAGGAGAGTACAATTACACTCATTTATCTGATTTACTAGCAGCAAATAATAAGAAACATCAATTGAATACATCAGTAGTGCTAAGAAGCACTCTTACCAACTTCCATTCTTTTACTCATAATGTAGGTCGATATTTACGAGCTTAATATTGCCCATGGAATGACAAGAAACTCTGCATTTAAGCTCCATAGGGAAATAACAAATCTTGACAAGGGTTTTTCAGCGATTAAAATTATTGTTGATAATGCCCAAATTGAAAAAAAATGAGAATGAGAGAGCTTGAAGCTTCCTTGCTATTACTGCTAGGAAACCCATAGTTTGTGGGTAGTAGAGAGGGAATGAGGTCAAAACCTCTTAGAGGGAGATGGCCCACTAGGGGGGCTATGAAACCCCTATGGTGGCTGAGAAGAATGCACCACCTGTAGATCACACCACACTTAGAGATGCCACACTGCCCAGACTGCACCTTTTCATGCTCTTTCAGCATTATCGCCCTCCTATGCCCACAATGTTGGGGTTTCTTGTGCCACCCTACTGCGTATTGAGATGGGGAGGAGTTCTTCAGAGGAAATTAAGAGGTGAAATGCTCTCATTTGCTCTCCCCAGGTCCTCCAATAGAGGCGGGTCAAGTTGGCTATGGTGGAAATAAGGGTATATGAGAGGACAAGATTTCTTCTTGTGCACTTAGTGTGTAGAGAGGCTGAGGGAAGTTGAAGGATTAGAGATGGCTCTGATACCATGTGCAAAATCAAAGTGGAAGATAGAGAGTGTGCACAAGAGGGAGAGAAGAGCACACAAGTACAAGAACAAGTCTTGTTTATTCAGTTGCTTATGAAAGTACAACTTGGGTCATTCTCACTCAAAAGTTGATATAGAGCCTTGGGCTATTTATATAGCCCCAACTAGCTAGGGTTAGGGTTTCCCCTTCCCTTAGGACCATTCACACCTGCCTACCCTTATCCACTCCGGCATAAGGAGGGTTCATATGCATATACTATCAACACCCCTTACCCTCACAAGAGGATTGAGCGAAATATTTCCATCATGGAACCCTAGAGGGGAGAAACTCTTAATGGAAGCTGAAGCGGAATTGAAATTTGTAATAGATTCTCAAGAGGGTGGAGCCACCCTCAAACGGTCCTTGTAGGTCTTAGATTGGATTATCTAGATTTTTGCTAAAAACCCAATCCAAGAGCTATAGAACTTAGGAAAAATTTACCATTCAGAAACTAATGGGTGATGCTAATTGGATGTAAGACCGATTGCGTAATTTTTCATTTTTATTGCATAAGAATGAGGGATGAAACAAGGGCATTCCCTACCCCACAGTGGGGCATTGTAGTTGACATCAAGGCAAGAAAAGTCCAAAGATTGAATGCTAAGTGTTCAAAAAGGGAACTCCACCTTAGCGGTGTTTTGAGCACTAGCCCACATTATTGTATGTGCTTGTAATTTTAGGAGCACTGTCTATGAAAGGATTTTTTGACCAAAGCTCTCATAAGAATCCCAATCTATCTCTATCTATCCCTAAATAATTATACTTTAGGCTTATGCCTCTTTATGGATAAATGAGAATTTTATGATTATCTGACTTGTTGCACAATATTGATGAAAAATAATATGCACGTTGAGACAAGTTGTGAAGAGATGTGTAAATGCAATCTTAATGCGAAGGTTTAAATTGAAATAGATACAAACCCAAACACAAAATCAAAACCCTGTTATTGCAGAGGCACAAGAGAAGAAGTTTCTTCTCAAACAAATCAAACCACCAGAATTCGATGGAAAAGGGAAGATTGTTGAAGCCGATGCTGAAATATGGATTGAATCCATGGAGGATTACTTCACTGTAGCAAGAACAACACCTCCAAACCAGGCTATGATTGCCAAGATCAAACTCACCGACGAAGCTAGTCTCTAGTGGAAGCAGTGATGTAAAGATCAAGCAGTCATAGAAAGCACGGTAACTTGGGATAAGCTAAAAGAAGTAATGGAGGGAAGGTACATGCCACCTGCATACAGAACTTAGAAGATGAATGAGTTCTTTAAGTTGAAGCAGGAGGTGTACTACTCAAAATTTGTCTCTTTGTTAAAATACGCCCCAACAATGAGTATTCCCCAACAAGTCTCTAAGTTTTGTGATGGACTGAATCCACCAATGAGCTCTCGATTGGAATCAATGCGTCCTTTTGATTTACAAGATGCATTGATAAGAGCGGGACCCATTGCCCAAGAAGTCCAGCCAAAATCCAAGAATTATAGACCCTGGTATCACAAAGACTAGAATCTAGGGATGTCGAAAGCTCAATTTAAAGGGGCGCAAGGACAAAGTCAAGGCCAACATAAGAAGTTGAAGGAAAATGCAGTTAGTGACTTTGTCCCCACTCAAAGAAACAACCAAAATCTGTGATGTTTTTATTGCAAGGAACTGGGCACTTCAAAAGAGAGTGTCCCAAACTTGGCAAAGATCATCATGAAGGAAAATTTAGTGGGCAAGCCAAGGCTACCCATGTTCGCGGTCGTGCAGCAATGGGAAGGGCAAAAACTTCCAATATCACCATTAAGGAAATCAATGAAGAAGAAGACCCATCATGGAAGTTGAGATTTGAGAAACTGAAGTGGAGGAGTCGGAGAGATGGAGCAAATCAGAGGTCAGGAGCCACATGTTATCTTCTCCTCCATTATTCTTCTTCATTCTTAGAGTCAACTACAACAAGTGGTATCCTCTAAAGATAGATACTCCCAACTTAAGGACACTTTACATATGCTTCTATTTTAGATACATACATCCATAGGGTATGGCTTAGGATATGTTGTATTTATCAATACTCCCCCTGAAGCTCAGAATGAGCTTGCACACATAAGACCCCAAGTGCACTCATGAAGTACTCAAACTTATCTTTACCTAATGCTTTGGTAAAGATATCAGCAACTTGGTCATTTGTTTTCACATAAACCAAGTCAATCTCTCCATCAATGACTTTTTCTCTAATGAAATGATAGTGCACTTCTATGTGTTTTGTCCTTGCATGGTAGACTGGGTTCTTTGCCAACATAATGCTGCTAACATTATCACCATACATAATGACTCCACCATCAATATCTATACCCATGTCATATAAGATCAATATCATCCATGTCTACTCACATGATGCCAATGCAATGCCTCTATACTCTGCTTCAGTGCTTGATAGAGCAATTGTAGGTTGCTTCTTACTGCTCCAACTTACCATGGCTGATCCAAATGAGAATGCATAGCCACTAGTAGATCTTCTATCCATAGAGGTACCTGCCCAATCTGCATATGAGTATTCAAACAATGTAGGCTTGATTCCTTTTTCATAAAACAAGCCAAATCTAGCTGTCTTCTTCACATACCTAAGAACTCTTCTCACTACATCCAAATGTGATTTGCATGGTTTTTACATAAACTGACTGATCAATCCAATAACATAACTCAAGTCTGGTCTTGTAATGGTCAAGGAGATAAGACTATCAAGCATCTTTCTGAACATAGTGACATCCTCAACATAAGATCCATCATCCATCAACTTAACATTTTGATCCAATGGTGTATCAACCGGTTTGCATCCTGTCATGCCATATTTTTCCAACATCTCCAATTCATATTGCCTTTGTATCAGCCATATACCATGAGGTGTGTCAATAACCTCAATACCCAAGAAGTATCTCAACAAACCAAGGTCCTTTATATCAAACTCTTTATTTAACCCATGCTTGACTTCAGTAATCTCCTTCTCAAGTGTACCTGTAATAATGAGATCATGAAAGTAGATGATAATAACAACCATACCATCTTCTATATCCTCACATAAAGTGAATAATCAGCTTTGCTCTGCTGAAATCCCATACTGGATAAGAGTTTGTTGATTCTATCACACCATGCTCTTGGTGCTTGCTTCAGTCCATATAAATCCTTCTTCAACCTGCATACATGATGTGGGTATTTTGGATCCACATAGCCCTCTGGCTGATCCATGTACAAGTACTTCCTCTTCTAAGTTGACATTCAAAAATGCATTTTTCACATCCATTTGATAAATTTTCCAACTATAGATAGAAGCCAAAGCAATTACCAATCTCACTATCATCATTTTAGCTACTGGACTGAATGTTTCTTCATAGTCCAAACCATAAGTTTGTGCATATCCTTTTGCAACCAGCCTTGCTTTATACCTCTCAAGAGAACTATTTGACTTACATTTGACCTTATAAACCCATTTACATTCAATGGATTTCTTGCCATGAGGTAATTTCACCAAATCCCAAGTCTTGTTTTTCCTTAGTTCATCCATCTCTTCATCCATTGCTTGTCTCCACTCTTTGCTCTCTACTGCTTCTTCAAAGCAAGTAGGCTCCACATGTTGTACATAAGAAACCATGTATGCATAATGCATCTTCATGAACCCATTATAAGGCAATCTATCAACTGGATACCTTACCCTTTCTGACCTTCTCAATTGAGGTGCACTACCATGTGTCTCATCTGATCTAGCATGTGGTGGAACATACTTTCTTGCACTTCTAGTGCCAGGTGTTTTAACATGCAGAATGCCATAATCGTCATCTATAGATTCATCTTCTGAACTTTCAGCCATCGGTCTCTTTCCTTTTGCAACTTATGCACTCCTTTGTGCATTTCTGAATCTATCGCTCCATGGACTGTAACTACCACTGCTTTCCACATTCTCTTGAGGTCCTGAAGCATCTTCCACATGCTAATTTCCAGCCTTGTTGTTTGCTGAAATTTTCCTTCCGTAGCCATAATCATCATTGCTTTCATAGGAATCAACATCCACTGCAATTTTGGGCTTGTACCATGATTCATATTCACTGAATCTGACATCCCTGCTTATGTATACTTTCTTACTCACTGGATCATAGCATTTGTATCCCTTCTTCTCATCAGGATATCCAAAGAAAATGCATTTACAGCCTTTGGTTCCATCTTCTTTCCAAATCATCTGGAACATGAACATAACAAACACATCCAAAGACTCTAAGGTATGCAACAGTGGGTGTCTTGCCACAATTTTCTCATATGATGACATATTATGAGTCAAGGATGTAGGTGTTCTATTCATAATGTGAACTACAGTATGCACTACTTCTGCCCAATATGACAATGGCATGTTCATTTGGTTCATCATTGCCCTTGCAACCTCTGCAATAATCCGATTCTTCCTTTCAGCCACACTATTTTGCTGAGGTGTGTACCTACATGTCAATTTCCTTTTGATACCATGATCTCTTAAGAAGTCACAAAACTCATATGACATGTACTCTCCACCATTATCTGACCTCAAACATTTTATGTAACATCCAAACTGCTTTTTAGTCATAGATTTAAATTCCAAGGACTTTTCAAATGATTCACTTTTATGTTGCATAAAGTACACCCAAGTCATTCTGCTAAAATCATCAATGAAAGTGATATAGAATCTACATCTTCTGCTCATGGAAACATTTTGACATGGGTCCCAAATATCTGAGTGTATTATTTCCAAAGGATAGCTGCTTATTCTCCCCCTCTTTGGAAATGGCAATCTGGACTGCTTGCCAAATTGACAAGCCTCACATACATGATCAAAATTCACATATCCAAAATCTGGTAGACCACGGACTATTTGTCTCGATTGCATTTGCTTCAATCTTTGCAAATTGACATGACCAATCCTTCTATGCCATAATTCCACTTCCTTATCTTGCCCATGTCCTCTCTCAACATACATAGAGTTTTGAACCACTGAAGTACCTGCATCCAAAGCAAATAATCTCCCTTTCTTTCTACCATGAGCAATTACCTTGCCAGTTCTCCAATTTTGGAACTCTTCAATGAAACATCCAAACTTATTGAATCTCACCTGCAATCCTTGATCTGTCATTTGACCAACCAATGCTAAGTTGTTAGTTATTGTGGGCACATAAAGTACATCACCAAGCTTGTTCTCAATCCCATCTTTAGTAACAAGTGGCACACTACCAATATGAGTAATTTTATGTAAAGTATCATCACCAATGGCAACATATTCCTCATTCTACATTTTCTCCTTGCTATCAAACCACTCAACATGATGAGTCATGTGGTTTGTAGCTCTTGAGTCCAAAAACCAGTCATTCTCACAAAGAGTGTGAGTCATGCTCCCAAGCACATGCTCCATAGCAAATAGGTGACCTCTAGGCGATCCACCTCTAGGTCCATAACCTGTACCACCATAAGTGCCTGCATAGTGGCCATATTGGGTCCTTCCACGACCCCTAGACATGGCATTTTGTTTATGATAACAATCCTTCTCAAAATGACAAAATTGCCCACAATAATGACAATTTCCACCTCTCTGTGAAGGACTAGACCGTCCTCTACCTCTAGGGAAAGATCTCCTCCTGCCTCTATGCATGAAGTCACCACGACCAAAGTTACCTCTTCCATGAGGAAAACCATAATTACTATGACCAAGTGAAGAACCTCTAACTCTAGATGAGCTGCCACGACCTCTTTGGTGATAGAAAACACTATCTCCACTTGCATTTTTTCCACTACTAGATGCATTCAATCCCAACTTGATTTCTTCTGTAAGTAGCAATCCAATAAGCTCCTCAAAGTCAGGCATAGAGCCTCCTCTAACTGAAATAGAGGTATCCAAAGATTTGAAAGCTGGTCCAAGTCCATTTAGTGTCACTGACACTAAATCATCATCATCAACAGGTGCATTAATGGATGCAAGGTCTTTTGCAAAATACTTGATTTCTGCCACATAGTCACTGATACTGCGATTGCCTCTCCATGCACCATGTAATCTCTACTTGAGTTGTATCTTACGAGCCTTTGTACATGTTCCATACATTTTTTCTATGATTTCCCATGCCTCCTTACAAGTACTTGCCTTTTTTATATGAGGAATCAAAACTTCTGAAATACATATGGAGATCCAATGCAAAACCTTCCTGTTCTTCCTTGTCCAATCCTTTACACTTTCTTTTGCTCTTCAGTTGGATGTTCAGGAACTTTTGGACATTCATCATCACCTGTTATGAGGTCCCATAGACCTCTACCCATCAAAAAATTCTCCATCCTGTAAGACCAAACACTATAATTGTCTTTGGTCAATTTGTCTCCCACAATCTGAGTGATCTGTGCCATGTCAGACATTATGGCTACTACAAATTCAAAAAAAAATAGCAATACAAACTTTCCACAAATGATATTCAGTAGTATGCCCCAATCCGGAACATCAATGGTCCAATCCGAGACCAAAAAGCATAAAAAATAGTCCAAAAATGCATGTAAAAATAGCTTCTAGCAATATGATTGTCATATATGTGTCCAAAATCTATCATATACATCCATCCATGATGCCAACATGTCATACATTCAGTTCCCAACAAGAAACATCCAATTCGGATCCCAAACGATGTCCGTATGACCCAAAACACATCAAAACATGGGTCTAAAATTGACCATCTTCCTGCAAATTTTATGCAGTTTTTTTTTGTGCCAAGCTAGAAGTACCTATCAAGTTGAAGCTACAGAAAATTTCCCTGAATTTTCTGAGCAAAAATCAGCCTCCAAATAACTAGTTCAACTCTGCAAGACAGTAATGCAGTACAACTTTCCCTTGAGCAAAACAGAAAACCGTACAATGCTGCAAACACCCAAGAATACTGAAGGCCCTTCCATTGAGGCTGTGTTGAGAAGAATTGTCTTACAACTGTTCCCACAATGGCCATGGCTGCTACACTAGGAAGTTTCCTTGCAGAGTGTGCATTTATGTGTTCCAAAATCTGCCCCTTCTTATTCAGTTGAGAAAATTCATTCTTCTCAGTTCTGGTACCTGTCCCCATATCGGCCAGTCCACAAACATTGCCAGTTTCAGATTTGTTCATGCCAAGGTGAAAACATTTCATGGACTCTGTTCCAATTCCATCAGACTGCATACTCTCATGCCCTCGAGCACCTTTGTTAATATGAATAGTAGGATGCCATCTTTGAAGCCAAACATTGGCCCTGCAAGTTGATATATCACGTTGAGCAATGGGAGCCTTATTTGCTTTTGAGTTAAGATTTTCTAAACTAGTAACTTCCTCAAAAACCCCATGAGACCTCTATTCTAGAGAGAGAAGGTCTTGATTCTATGAATCATTGTCGGTGTTAGAATAGGAGTCGCTGCATCTCTACTATGGATAGCTGTCTTGAACAAGGGTCACATGATCAGCAGGAAGGAGCTTCCGCCTCGGCCTTCCTCAATTGCTTAAATAGTCTTTCCCTAACTAAGGAAAGCTGTGCAGGTTTGCAACAACTTCATGACTGTGCCACAATTGCCTTCACCAATAGACGTTTCCTGCTCATCCGGAGGTCATTAATGCTTGCCAACATTGAACCATGTGAAATTGCTGCGGATCAGAAGTGATCAAACTCAGAAAAGAGGCCCCTCTGATTCCGAGAAATGGCAATGACGACGACTTTGCAGGCATTCCCTGTGTCATTGTACATACTAAGCTCGGTAGGGGTGAATTTGGCATCACGTATCTCTTGGAAGGTGTGTATGAAGATGACAATGCAGTACATCTAGTGATGGAGCTCTGTGAGGGAGGAGAGCTTTTTGATCGAATTGTAGCTCTAATACCAAATGAGAAACTGAAGTGGAGGAGTTCGAGAGATGGAGCAAATCAAAGGTCAGGAACTACATGTTATCTTCTCCTCCATTATTCTTCTTCATTCTTAGAGTCAACTACAACAAGTGGTATCCTCCAAAGATAGATACCCCTAACATAAGGACACTTTACATATGATTCTATTTTAGATACATACATCCATAGAGTATGGCTTAGGATATGTTGTATTTATCAACAAGATTGAGAGGGCATCAATTCATGGCACTCTCCAACAAAAGGGGCCAAATTGCTAATTTTTAGTGATCTAAAGTCCATCATATTACCAAGGTAAGCTAGACAAACTACAAAGGTGGAATTTCTACTCGGAAAAGAGCCCACATCTGTTAAGTTCAGGGTAATGAATCTAGGGGTCCATGAGTGCCTACTTGGGATGGATTGGCTAGTCCCCAACGATGCTCACATCCATTGTGGAAAGGGCCAAGTTTCCTTTTGAAATCCTAAAGGAGAGTTAGTTACAACTCAAGGAGAAGTGAGTAAACCAAAGATCCAGCTAGCCAAGGCAATGCGAGTAGCTCAAGGGATAAGGAAAGGATTACCTATCTATCTGATCAAGCTAAAAAAGCCAGAATAGGTAGAGGAATCCAATGAAGAATCGTCATGGTTAAAAGTGTATGCAGATGTATTCCCAGAAGAATTGACAAAATTACCACCACCTAAGAAAGCTGACCATGAGATTAAGTTGACACCAGGTGGTGCACTAGTTGCAAAAAGGCCCTACAAGATGTCCATTCCTAAAGCTATTGAGTTAAAAGAACAACTCAAAAAGCTACTAGACCAAGGGTACATACGCCCTAGCAGTTCTTCGTGTGTTGAGATGGCAAGCTCAACACTGCGGACATTGATGATGGACCGCCTAGCTAGATGAGCCCGCACATCTACACTTAGCACGTTGGTGGACATTATGATACTCACATGGCCATTGACTTATCACTTATTATGTTTACTTTGTTACATCTACCTACAGCTGGCAAAGACATAACGCCAGTCGATTAGTGTAGTCAGTTATGCACTGTTTGACTTTGTAGGCCACTTTTCTTTATGTTGTATCTTATCTATACTTTGTGTACATTGTATAGTGTGTGGAAGAAGAAGAAGAAACCAGCAAGAAAACGTTTTGGCCTCCATCTCTCTTCTTGTGTTCTTGAGTGAGCTTCTTTTGTTGAGATATCGAGCTCCACTCGTGATACGCCAGGGTGACCGTTGTGTATTTATGTCACTGACTTGTCAGTTGGCAGATGCGGTTGGTACACCGTCCATGAATAATAGCTACATGATAGCTATCCTTATCTACTCTAGTTCGTGGCTCAGTTAGTATGCCAGCTTAGTTAGTTGAGTTTGGTTTGAGACCCATATATAGGAATCTTCTATTTCCTTGTACTAGAGTTCTTTTTGGCTTACACAACTAAGAAGAGGAAAACTGTTTTCAGCCTCCACCTCTGTGTGTATTCCCCCATTGTGCAAGCAAGAAAGCTACAGTGAGACTCCTTCCTTCTCTCCCACAATCTTGACATGGTATCAGAGCCTTGTTCGTGGTAAGGAGCTCAAGAAAGCAAGCCAAGCTCACGGTGTTCTGGTAAGAGGAGCAGTGTTGCTTTCATTTTCTATTTTGGGAGCAGATCTCTGCAGGTAGCACAACCGGAAATTGCAAGAGTGCATTGTCTCAAGTTGAGACGCCCTTTGTGGTGAAGCATCTTCTCAGTTTTTTTGATTTGAGGCCATTTCGGTGCCTGTTTTGGAGGCGGAAGTTTTTTGCACGCACTCAGGATAAAGCCCTGTTTTATGCTGTGCGACCACTGTTCTACAGGTCGGTGAAAAGTTACCACGGATATTGCATCATATGCTCGTGTGCAGAGACATTGGGAGTTACAGAATCATCCTTGTTGCCTGTTGATGCAAAATCGTCACTAGGAAGTGACTGTGTGGTCAAATACCACTTTCGCCAGTTTTGCAGATTTTCCCTTGTGAGGGTGAAGCTGTGTTTTTTGCAGTGACATAATTTTTTGTAGTGTTCTGTAATGGCGTCTGATTCTCTTTCACAGATTGTCACTGAAAAGCTTGACAAGAACAACTTCCAGGCATGGAAGTTTAGAATGACGAATTTCCTTATGGGAAAAGGATATTGGGAATTTGTTGTAGGAAATGAAGAAGAACCAGTTTTTCCTGATGTTCCCAATCAACAGTAAATGCAGGCATTTAAAGCATGGCATGAGAGAGCCAAGAAAGTTATGTACTGGCTGTCTATCAGCATTTCAGACTCTATGATTGTGCATATTCAAGATGCAAGTACGCCAAAGGAGGCATGGGATACTTTGTCAAAAATGTATAGCACAAATACGCAAGCCATGAAAATGCAGCTCAAGCAAGAGTTGCATAATGTGCAAAGAGAAAGTATGAGCATCAATGACTACCACATGAAGGTGAAGAAGATTGCAGATGCACTTGCTTCCATTGGGTCGCCAGTGGAAGATGATGATTTAGTTTCTGTGACCTTGAATGGTCTAGGAAAGGATTATGCACAGTTCCGAACATCCATTTCCGCCCGTGAAAGATTTCCTGATTTTCAGGAGTTGATTGCTCTTCTAATTTTTGAGGAGCAGAGAAATGGTGGTGCATCTTCTTCAAGAGGAACTTCAAAAGAAGCTGTCTTCTACTCAAATGCTGGAAGAGGTAGAGGCAGAGGTAGAGGAGGCCGATCTGGAGGCTGTGGTAGAAATCAGAATATGCAGCAAACTCAAGAAAACCAGTCCTATGGAGGAGGACGTGGTAACTCTAGAGGCAGGGGGAGCCAAAGAGGTCGTGGTGGATGGCAAAGAGGCCAAAATGCAAACAACAATGTTGAATGCTACTACTGTGGTAAAATGAATCATATGGCTAAAGACTGCTATAAAAAGCAGAATGACATCATGAATGGGAAATTGCAACAAGGGAATTACGCATCTTCTAGTAGACAGGGTGATGACAGAAATGAGCATTTGTTTATGGTGCAGCACATGAACAATTCTGTGACAAGTGCAGAAGAAAGCAACGATGTGTGGTATGTTGACTCAGGTGCATCAAACCACATGACAGGTCATGCAGAATGGATGGAGGATGCAAGAAAAATGGAAAAACCAGGATTTGTGGAGACTGGTGATGATACTGCACATCCTATTGTGCAGATTGGAAAAATTCCTTTGTCTCTGCAGGATGGGAAAAAGAAATACCTGTCCCATGTATTTCATGTCCCGAATATCACCAAGAATCTGGTTTCTGTTGGTCAAATGGTTGAGCAGGGCTTGCAGGTTAGATTTAATCCTCATGGATGCTTTGTTGAGGATATGAAAAATAAAGGTCGCTTGATAGCAAAAGGAAAGAAGAAGGGCAGAATGTTTACATTGGATGCAGACATGTCTGAATTGAGTGCAGCAATGTTTGCACATGGGACCGGTGTAGTTGCAGATATTGATATATGGCATAAACGCATTGGTCATGTTAATGTACAGCGACTTAAATCAATGCAGGCCCAAAATATTGTTGCAGGATTGCCTAGATTCAAGGTTGCAGAAATGCATAAGGTATGTGAAGCCTGTCAGTTTGGAAAATAGGCAAGGAAACCATTTCCTAGACATGTTCAAGAGAGTGAGAAGCCATTGGAATTAATCCACTCTGATGTGTGGACTACTAAAGCTGCATCTCTTGGAGGCTCTCATTATTTTGTCACTTTTATTGATGACTATAGCAGAAAAGTTTGGGTGTATTTTATGAAAAAGAAAAGTGAAGTTTTTGGGCATTTCAAAACTCTTAAAGCTATGGTTGAAAAAGAAACAGGCCTGCAAATAAAATGCCTAAGGTCAGATGGAGGGGGAGAGTACCTCTCAAATGAGTTTGCAAGGTTCTTGCAGGAGCATGGCATAAAGCAGCAATATTCATGTAGTCATACCCCACAACAAAATGGAATTGCAGAAAGGAAAAATAGGCATATTGGAGAGGTATCTCGTGCCATGCTCAACGAAAAAGACTTGCCAGATTTTTACTGTGGGCTGAAGCAGTTGCTACAGTAGTCTATATAATGAACATGACTCCCACTGCAGCAATACATGGGATGACTCCAGAGGAGAGGTATACTGGTAGGAAACCAGATATTTCTCAATTG